>NC_086447.1:293101521-293401521 GCF_028390025.1 Pseudophryne corroboree | reverse complement strand
AAGCAGCACATCACTGCCTTACTATGACAGACATTTCTGACAGAAAAAAAATCCCAAAATTCAGATTTACCACATAACTCAAATGATTTCACATCAGACCTCATCACACATGACTTGTGCAATGGTGATCTATTAAAACAATCTGAATAGGACTTATTTTCACTGCAGAATCAGCAAACATCTGTTTCACCTTACAGTATCCACATAGAAATATTTTGTCACAACAGGGACCATTTTACAAGATGGATATACCATTCTTGGGTGTGCGGTCGTGCTCTGATATACGCACGCCTTGGGCGCGACCTCACACCCAAAAATGATATATCTATTACTTAAAATGGCATGGTGTAATGACAGAAAATTCAGTAACATAATTGGACACATTAGATAACATGACCATACCCTCCATCATTTACACATAAAAATCAGTACAAATTAGGAAAGGGGCGTGGCCTTGGGTAAAGAAGACATGGCCATTCCCCTTTCCTATACTTTCAATGTAAATTTGGAGAGTCAAAAATCGGTACAAGGCCCTTTTTGGCAGGTACAGACCATAACAAAAAGGTACTGTACCTGCCAAAAATGTACAGTTGGAGTATATGCATGACCATGTATTATTTCCCAACAACCGCACAGTTAATAGCATAACCACACACTTGTACAGCTTCCAACTGTCATATGACCATCTGTACACAACAGCATCAGTCACAGCAGAGACACTGCTCACAGAAAGCAGCACATAAGAGAAAAACACTTTTCTGACAGAAAAATTTAAACTATTTTATTCACTTGCACTGTTATCCTGTTACATGTTTATTCATTAAAAATAATTCCCATTAAACAGCCTATTCTGAAAAAAAAATTTCCTCCCACTATGTATCAATTTCACCCTTATTTGCCACGTCAGGGCCATTTTATAAGATAGATATACCACTCTTGGGTGTGTGGTCGCGCACTGATATAAGTACATGTATCAGAGCACTCACACACACACACACACACACACACACACCCATACACACGCACAAAGTGTATCTCTCTCTCCAGCGGTCAAGGTGAAAAGTGCAGCTCAGACTAGGGAGAAGCGAGATGCATACTTACAGGAACAAAGAGATAGCTGGCAAGATTTAGGAGCCACTAGGGTGTTAAGCAGTCGTGTTGCAAAGTTCAAGAAGGTCAGAGTGCAGAAAGATGCTACTTTTATTAAGAGAGTTGATCAGTAATATAAATTACCTTACATCTCTACAATAGGTCAGAAAGGTTTTTAAATATAAAATGAATGTAACTTAAAGAAAGTTAAATAGCCATTTGATCATATGGTAGTTATTTATAGCCATAAAACATAATTGTGAGTAATGTGGGTTGTTTTTTTTCAGAACTACAAATTAACAAAAAATAAAAAATCTATGCAGTTGGAATATCTTGGCTTTGTTTGGGATTTACAGTTACAATATGCTATGTTGGCTGGGGATTTTGTTCCTGGTGTGACATTAAAGGCAATATATGATCAAAACATTTCAGGTTCTCTCCCTAACTTTTCCTCATGCCCTAAACACTTTTGATTGATGCCTTGTTTTGCTGCCCCTGCATCTTTCTCTTTACTCCTCACCAGTGTCCCCCCTCCCCATCTCTCTTCATACCCCTCAGTCTATCCACTGAACCCTGTTTGTCTGTCTCTCTCTGCCCCTCCCCCCCTGTCTCCCTCTCACTTTATCCTCCTACTTTCTGTCTATACCCCTTTTTTGTCTCTTTTCTCTCTCCCCCTCGCTACTTACTCTCTTGCTTCCAGATAGGAGCTTACAATACTATATAGCTTAATGTCTTCAGCAAATATGGACAACTTCAATTCTAGGCCATTTAAAAGTTCATTAAAAAGAACAGGGCCCAATATGAAGCTATCTGGTGCATCACTAATTACTTTAGCCCACTCTAAATATTCTCCAAGAACTATTGTCGACAACATATAGTCAACATGCATTAGGTCAACATGATCAAAAGTTTGACAGGGTCAAAAGGTTGACATTTAAAAGATAGATAATGCTTAATGTCGACAGGTACAAAATGTTCAAAAGGTCAACAATGTCAACAAGGCAATTTTCTTGATTTACCATCCACGTGGACTATGATCAGGAATAGTCACCTTGCCTGAAGCATAATGAGCGGGATCTGGACTATTGGTCAACATATATTAGGTCGACAGTCATTAGGTCAACCCCCTTATGGTTGACAGACACTAAGTCAACATAGACAAGAGGTCAACATGTGAAAGGTCGAAAGGTTCATATAGCCAACATAACAATGATCGACACACATATGGTCGACACATTTTTTTTTTTTTGGGGGGGGGGGGGGGGGGGGGGGTTATGTTTTTTTTCTTTACTTTTTTTCTTCCTTGACCAGTTTTCTATCTATGGGGGTAATTCTGAGTTGATCGCAGCAGGATTTTTGTTAGCAGTTGGGCAAAACCATGTGCACGGCAGGGGAGGCAGATATAACATGTGCAGAGACAGTTAGATTTGGGTGGGTTTTTTTTTGTTTCTGTGCAGGGTAAATACTGGCTGCTTTATTTTTACACTGCAATTTAGATTGCAGATTGAACACACCACACCCAAATCTAACTCTCTCTGCACATGTTATATCTGCCCCCCCCCCTGCAGTGCACATGGTTTTGCCCAACTGCTAAAAAAATTCCTGCTGCGATCAACTTGGAATTACCCCCTATGTACATAAGTTTGCACTAGACATGGCATGTAGTTGGGATCTTGGCATTCAGAATGCTGATGCCAGAATCCCGACAGCTGTAATCCCGAACTGTATGATGGGGAGGTTGGGGTTAGGATGTGGGGTGAGGGTTAGAGTTAGGATGTGGGAGGGAGGGTTAGGTTTAGGCTATTGGAAGGGAGGGTTAGGTTTAAGCTGTAGGGAGGGGAGGGGAGGTTAGGGTTAGGCTGCGGGAAATGAGGGTTACAGTTAATTTTATAAATTGTTGCTATGTGCTAACAGTCCAATCCTGGAGATTTCACAGAAATTTTCTGCAGAAGGCAAAGTACCGTTGCAGACCACAATCCCCATTATTATCTACAGCTTGATGCCTATGTACCAAACTGAGAGGTGTAGCATTTCTGAGTTTGGCCCTAGTGGGCTACACCATGCTCATATGATGTAAACCGCTTTATGCCTATGGAGGCATATTTGCAGGAAAAGAATCATCCGGTTCATCTTCTGCAGCTTCTGGAAACTCTACCGCTGTCCCTGCGAGTACATAGCGGGGACTTCTGCATTTACAATAAAATATCCATTGCAATACGGATCATTAATAATAGGGCTAGTGCCACAATTATTTATACATGGGCCCCTTAATCTTGTTATGGGTGAATGCACCTCCCCCTGTATTCGTAAAGGATGGATCTCTGTGTTTTTATTTAATTTAAGACTACAATTTAATGCTACTGTATGCATTTTCTTCAAAAATACATGGTTTTGTAACTAATTTAGAAAATATTGGAATTTAAGTTAATTACTAGCTTGTTGTGATCACTGTTTCCTAAATACCCTTTAACTTTTATATTTTGTAACTATCTGCTATCTGCTCTGTTAGATAGTACAAAGGGCCTAATTCAGCATGGAATGCTGCTGCAGCAGCGTACGCATGTTGATGCCCTGTGAAGTGTCCGCACGCGCAGATGCCGCACTGTGCATTACACACAGTAAGATGCAACGGTATCTCACTTGTGCGAATGCCTCTGCCTGATTAACAGGCAGAGGTGTTTGCAGGATGGGCAAGGGCATTGCGGTGGTGTTGGAGGAGACACAGGGTAGGGGTCTTTGCAGGGTAGGTCGTGGTGGCTACTTGATGTCACTGCCAGCTGCTGCTACCCAAAAGATGGCGGGTTGCCGTCTGACTTAACAGCTAGGCTGCGTGGGCAGAGGGCAACCCTAAACATGCGAAAGCACCGCTGTCGTGCGGTGCTTTTGCATGTTTGCAGAGGGGGATGGTGGGTGAGGACGGGAGTAGTGCGCCTCCATGCCCGCAAGGGGTTCTTTTGCGATCAGTTCAGTGCTTGTCGTTCCTGGTTTGACGTCACAAACACACCCAGCGTTCGCCCAGACACTCCTCCGTTTCTCCAGCCACTCCCGCGTTTTTCCCAGAAACGGTAGCGTTTTTTCACACACTCCCATAAAACGGCCAGTTTCCGCCCAGAAACACCCACTTCCTGTCAATCACATTACGATCACCAGAACGAAGAAAAAAACTCGTAATGCCGTGAGTAAAATACCAATCTTCATAGCAAATTTACTTGGCGCAGTCGCAGTGCGAACATTGCGCATGCGCAATAAGCGGAAAATCGATGCGATGCGAAGAAAATTACCGAGCAAACAACTCGGAATGACCACCAATATTCTTTATTTTTACACAAAGGCTATCAGCCTCCCATCCATCACCCACAGATGGGGGGGACAGCCTTGGGCTTCACCCCTGGTCCTTGGGTGCCTGGAGGGGGGGACCCCTTGAGTTAAGGGGTCCCCACTCCTCCAGGGTACCCCGGCCAGGGGTGACTAGTTGGGGAAGTAATGCCACAGCTGCAGGGACCAGTATAATAGTGTCCCCCGGCTGTGGCATTATCTCTCTGGCTAGTGGAGCCCGGTGCTGGTTTAAAAAATACGGGGGACCCCTACGTCTTTTGTCTCCCGTATTTTTTGAACCAGGACCGGACGCAGAGCCCAGTGCTGGTTGTATAAATATGGGGGGACCCTATGCATTTTTCCCCTGTATTTTTACAACCAGGACCGACTCAGAGAGCCTGGGGCTGGTTATGCTTAGGAGGGGAAAACCCACACAATTTTTTTCGATGATTTTTAACCCTTTCACACCCCTTCCCAAAGATAAGCATGCACGGATCTCACTGATCCGTGCATGCCTATCAGAATACGGATAAAAAAGCAAGTCTATTTGAAAACTGCTTTTCTCTTACGTCCTAGAGGATGCTGGGGACTCCGTAAGGACCATGGGGTATAGACGGGCTCCGCAGGAGACATGGGCACCTATAAAGAACTTTTCGTATGGGTGTGCACTGGCCCCTCCCTCTATGCCCCTCCTCCAGACCTCAGTTAGATCCTGTGCCCAGAGGAGAAGGGTGCACTGCAGAGAGCTCTCCTGAGTTTTCTGTGGAAAAAATAATTTTGTTAGGTTTTTTATTTTCAGGGAGCACTGCTGGCAACAGGCTCCCTGCATCGTGGGACTGAAGGGAGAGGAGCAGACCTACTTAAATGATAGGCTCTGCTTCTTAGGCTACTGGACACCATTAGCTCCAGAGGGAGTCGGAACACAGGTCTCACCCTGGGGTTCGTCCCGGAGCCGCGCCGCCGTCCTCCTCACAGAGCCGGAAGATAGAAGCCGGGTGAGTATGAGAAGCAAGAAGACATCAAAGGCGGCAGAAGACTTCAGATCTTCATGAGGTAAAGTGCGCAGCGGTAAGCTGCGCGCCATTGCTCCCACACACAGACACACAGAAAGCACTGATGGATGCAGGGCGCAGGGGGGGCGCCCTGGGCAGCAATAAACCTTGTTTTTGGGCAAAAAAGGTCACATTAGGCTGCGGAGGCAGCAAATAGATGATCCCCCGCCATTTTATTAAAATTGAAGAGGGACCGAAGCCCGCCGCTGGAGGGGGCGGAGCTTGATCCCTCAGCACTAACCAGCGCCATTTTCTCCACAGAGGCTGCAGAGAACGCTGGTTCCCCAGACTCTCCCCTGCTGAACACTTCAGAGGGCTGAAAAAAAGGAGGGGGGCACATTGGAGCGCAGTGAGTGGGAAGATTGGCATTATATAATAATATAAAAGCACTGTCTGGATTTTCCAGTGTCAGTTTGGCGCTGGGTGTGTGCTGGCATACTCTCTGTCTGTCTCTCCTAAGGGCCTGGTTGGGGATTTGTCTCCTTATAGGTATATCCCTGTGTGTGTGGGGTGTCGGTACGTGCGTGTCGGCATGTCTGAAGCGGAAGGCTTCTCCAAGGAGGAGGTGGAGCAGATGAGTGGTGTGTCCCCGTCGGTAGTGCCGACTCAGGAATGGATGGACATGTGGCATATGTTGAATGCAAGTGTGGCATCTTTACATAAGAGGCTAGATAAAGCTGAATCCAGGGAGGCATCAGGGGGTCAATCCTCAGATTGGACCGACTCACAGGGCCCGTCGGGGTCTCAAAAGCGTCCCTTGTCACTAATTGTGGACACAGATACTGAGACGGACTCTGATTCCAGTGTCGACTATGATGAAGCTAGATTGCACCCAAAGGTGACAAAGAGTATTCAGTGTATGATTATTGCAATAAGAGATGTGTTGCATATTGCTGATGAACCCTCTGTTCCAGACACGAGGGTACACATGTTTAAGGGAAAGAAACAGATAATAAACTTTCCCCCATCTCATGAACTTAACGAGTTATTTGAAAAAGCTTGGGAGACTCCAGATAAGAGGCTGCAGATTCTCAAAAGAATTAATATGGCATACCCTTTCCCTACACAGGACAGGGTACGTTGGGAATCCTCCCACTGTGGACAAGGCTTTAACACGCCTGTCCAAGAAAGTGGCGCTGCCGTCTCCAGACACAGCGGCCCTCAAGGACCCTGCGAACCGCAGGCAGGAGACTACATTAAAGTCTATTTATTCACACACTGGTGCTTTGCTCAGACTGGCAATTGCGTCGGCATGGGTATGTAGCGCAGTTGCAGCTTGGACAGATACCCAGTCGGCTGACCTTGATACCCTAGATAGGGATGCTATTTTGTTAACTCTAGCCCATATTAAAGATGCAGTCTTGTATATGAGAGACGCTCAAAGGGACATTGGGTTGCTGGGTTCCAGAGCCAATGCCATGGCTATTTCAGCGTGACGATCCTTATGGACCCGCCAATGGACGGGTGATGCGGATTCGAAAAAGCATATGGAGGTTTTACCCTATAAGGGTGACGTGTTGTTTGGGGATGGGCTCGCGGACCTGGTTTCCACAGCTACCGCGGGTAAATCTACCTTTTTACCTTTTATTCCCCAACAGCAAAAGAAAACTCCACAATATCACATGCAGTCCTTTCGGTCGCAAAAGTCCAGAAGAGGTCGGGGATCCTCCTTCCTTGCCAGAGGTAAGGGTAGAGGAAAGAGAACACTTGCTTCGGCTGGTGCCCAGGAACAGAAGTCCTCCCCGGCTTCTACAAAACCCACTGCATGACGCTGGGGCTCCCCTGCGGGAGTCCGCACCAGTGGGGGCACGCCTTCGACTCTTCAGCCAGGTCTGGGTCAGGTCAGACGTGAATCCTTGGGCGTTGGAAATAGTTTCCCAAGGCTACAAACTGGAATTCGAAGAGGTGGCCCCACGCCGATTTTTCAAGTCGGCCTTACCAACTTCTACCCCAGAGCGGGATGTAGTGTTAGCTGCAATTCAAACGCTGTGTCAACAGCAAGTAATTATCAGGGTTCCCCTGAACCAACAGGGAAAAGGGTACTATTCGACCCTCTTTGTGGTCCCGAAGCCGGATGGTTCGGTCAGACCCATTTTAAATCTAAAATCCCTAAACCTGTACTTGAAAAGATTTAAATTCAAGATGGAATCGCTCCGAGCGGTAATAGCCAGCCTGGACGGGGGGATTTTATGGTGTCACTGGACATAAAGGATGCTTACCTTCATGTCCCCATATATCCCTCTCATCATGAGTACCTGAGATTCGCTGTACAGGATTGTCATTACCAGTTTCAGACGTTGCTGTTTGGGCTTTCCACGGCCCCGAGGATTTTCACCAAGATAATGGCGGAAATTATGGTGGTCCTGCGCAAGCAAGGAGTCACAATTATCCCATACTTGGACGATCTCCTGATAAAGGTGAGATCAAAATAGCAATTGCTGAGAAACGTGTCACTCTCTCTGAGAGTACTCCAGCAACACGGTTGGATTCTCAATCTACCGAAGTCACAGTTGGTTCCAACAACTCGACTAGCGTTCCTAGGTATGATACTGGACACGGAACAAAAGAAGGTTTTTCTCCCGTTTGAAAAAGCCCAGGACCTCCAGAACATGGTCAGAGACCTGCTAAAGCCAAAAAGAGTGTCAGTTCATCAATGCACTCGTGTTCTGGGGAAAATGGTGGCAGCCTACGAGGCCATCCCCTTCGGCAGGTTCCATGCGAGGACGTTTCAATGGGACCTTCTGGACAAATGGTCCGGGTCCCATCTACAATTACATCAAAAGATAACACTGTCCCCCAGGGCCAGGGTGTCTCTTCTATGGTGGCTGCAAAGTGCTCACCTCCTAGAGGGTCGCAGATTCGGCATTCAAGACTGGGTTCTGGTAACCATGGACGCGAGCCTCCGAGGATGGGGAGCAGTCACCCAAGGAAGAAATTTTCAAGGACTATGGACAAGCCAGGAGTCCTGCCTGCACATCAACGTGTTGGAATTAAGGGCCATATACCATGGCCTTCGACAAGCGGAGAGTCTTCTTCGAAACCTATCGGTGCTGATTCAATCGGACAATGTCATAGCAGTGGCTCATGTGCACCGCCAAGGCGGGACAAGGAGCAGAGTTGCGATGGCAGAAGCCACCAGGATTCTTCGCTAGGCGGAAAATCACGTAAGCGCTCTGTCAGCTGTCTTCATTCCGGGTGTGGACAACTGGGAGGCAGACTTCCTCAGCAGACACGATCTCCATCCAGGAGAGTGGGGACTTCATCAAGAAGTCTTTGCAGAGATAACGGGTCTTTGGGGAGTTCCTCAAATAGACATGATGGCGTCACGCCTCAACAAGAAGCTTCGGAGGTATTGTGCCAGGTCCCTCAGGCAATAGCAGTAGACGCTCTGGTAACGCCATGGGTGTTCCAATCGGTCTACGTGTTTCCTCCTCTTCCTCTCAAAACAAAGGTGTTGAGGATCATAAGGCGAAAAAGAGTACAGACAATACTCATTGTTCCAGACTGGTCTCGAAGGGCCTGGTACTCAGATCTTCAGGAGATGCTCACAGAAGATCCTTGGCCTCTTCCTCTAAGGGAGGACCTGTTGCAGCAGGGGCCCTGCATGTTCCAAGACTTACCGCGGTTACGTTTGACGGCATGGCGGTTGAACGCCGGATCCTAGCTGAGAAGGGTATTCCGGAAGAGGTCATACCTACTCTAATAAAGGCTAGGAAGGAGGTGACGGCAAAACATTATCACCGTATCTGGCGGAAATATGTCTCTTCTTGGTGTGAAACCAAGAATGCTACTGCGGAAGATTTCCATTTGGGTCGTTTTCTCCACTTCCTACAGACAGGAGTGGATATGGGCCTAAAATTAGGCTCTGTTAAGGTACAGATTTCGGCTCTGTCGATATTCTTTCAGAAGGAATTGGCTTCTCTTCCAGAAGTCCAGACTTTTGTAAAGGGAGTGCTACACATCCAGCCTCCTTTTGTGCCCCCAGTGGCACCATGGGACCTGGGGCAATATTTACTAATATTCGTGTTTGATTCGGTTTGTGTAGTGTTTAAACTCGTTTTGTATCGGGTGCATTTTCATGCAACTTTATGAATCCATATATGCAAAGTTACGAAGTAGTCGACTTTATGGTTTTCGTGTTTTCCGATGTCGATGGCAGTCGTTTTTTTTGGGCACATTTACGGCCGTCATTGTCGTTTGCGTACGTGTTTTTGTTGTATTTGCTGTTTTTTTTCCTAATTTAAACGCGGCAGTGTTTTTTTTTTTCCAGCGGCTGCATTTTCACTTTCAGTTTCGATTTTCATCCCCGTTCGTGATTGGCTGTGTTTCAGATGGTAGGAGTGTCTGTGCGCAACCATATAAATACGCCCCAAACCGTCCGCACCTCGTGGGTTTAGTTAGTGGTGAGGAGGAGGGAGGTTGTGCTGTGGAGGTAGGTGAATTTGTGGTTTGGTGAGGAGTGTTGGTAGCAATTTCTGAGTGTGGTATTGTGTTTGAAAGTCGTCTTGTCATTCTTGTAGTCTTGTATTTTGTGGTATTGTTTTATTTTTAGTCCATGTTATTTTTATTTATAGTCCCTTGTCAGTGTTTGTGTGTGTATGTGGGTGTGTGTGTGTGAGTTGTGTAGTGGTAGTGGAGGAGTGTGTCGTTTGTCTTTTTTTTTTTCTGTGTTAACTGTTTACACACACAATTATGTGTGACTCAGAGGTGGGTGAGGTGGAGGGTGTGAGTGAGGGGGAGGAGGTTGGTCAGGTGGAGGAGGTGAGTGTTAGTGAGGTGGAGGAGGTGGGTGAGGTTGCTGCAGCAGCCTCAAGTGATAGTGACAGTCAGAGTGCTCCGCAGCCACGCACCACTACTAAGACTGGGCGGAATGTAAAGTTTAGTTTTGCAGAAAATGTGGCATTGGTGCGTGAGCTGATGAAGTATCAGAGGCAGCTATTTGGCCCTGAGTCCGCCAAGGTGCCAACACGGAGGAAGACGGTGTTGTGGGCGAAAGTTGTTGCTGCTGTCAATAGTGAGGGGGTGGTCAAGCGGACGGAGGACACGTGCCGCAAACGGTACTATGACATAAAGCGACGTGTCAAGTCCAAAATGGCCAAGGAGGCAAAGTCGGCTCGAAAAACCGGTGGTGGGCAGCCCTATATTGCAAGATATCTGGAGTATGAGGAGCCCATGTGGAGTGTAATACCTCCTGAAGTTGTCTCTGCAACCCATGTCCGGGATTCAGATAGGCCCAGGAAGAATGGTGAGCATGTGTATTTGCATTTACATTCTGACTTTTTTTTTAATGTGTGTCATGTGACGTTGCATATTACTCCCATCTTCAAGTGTGTGTCAGCAAATACATTGTTTTGGTTAATGTTTTATACAAAAGCCAATGTAACATCTTACTTTATTGTATGTCATGTGTTTTTTTGAAAGATATTTTGCATGTGTAGTTTGGACTTGGTGTGTCTCTGAATTGTCCTGCAATAATGTTTTCCTTTTGTGCCTTTTTTAAAAAATAATTGTGACTATGTTTTATATTTATGTGATCCATGTACAATGTTTAAAAAACAGTGGTTGTCATGTTAGAGGCTGGAGTAGTGGAAAGTGGTTTGGAAACCACTTACATGTGTAATGTCATTATTAGATAATGTAATATTTTTAAACAAAATAACACTATTTCTTTGATAATTTTTAGCTTGTATTTGTACCGTGACACCACACTGCAGTGTAATTTTAAAAATATTTATACATTTTGGTTTGGCTCATATAGTGGTAATGTGTGTTTGGAGTGCCACATCACAGAGCAATTTATATATTGCATCTGTAATATTTTTCCTTTCATTACAAAATGAAGATGTGTGTGTTTTTGGTTGGTAATATTTTTTTTTTTACTTGTGGCCTATGTCAGTGTCCTGTACATGTTTTCCTGTGTTGATTTTTCCATAGTGCATATGTCTGTTGGACAATGTTTATTGTTTTATGTATTGTATTTTTTTTCCGGTCCTTATGTTTTTTTAAGAAATAAAGCAAGCATTTCTTAAAGAATAAATGTTTGTAAGCATAATGGGTGGATGTATCAACAATAGCATGAATATTTTTTTTTTTTTTTTTATTATACAGTGTTTGAAAAAAGCAGTACTACTCGTCGGTTAGTAACTCCTATCACATCTGATGATGATGAAGCTGCGGAAGCAGGTAAAGTGTCCATTGTAGTATAGAGTATGTTTGTAAAGGAATGGCCATAACAAAATTGAACTTTCATTAAAAGGTCCATCAAAAGAAGTATGGAGCAGCAGAAGTGGGACTTCTGTAAGACATCACCACAAAAAACCTGTGGCCGAAAAGAAAGCAAGGTCGTATGTCCCGGGCCAACCACAGCAGGCTACCCCGCCACGAAGATTATCGTCTGTATGTTCTGTCCCCCCACTCCAAATTTTGGACACACCTCCAAGACGTCATCCACACTCCCCTCATCTTGATTGTGAGTATCAAACTGAAATAAATGTAAAAAATTTCAGAACGTAATCAAAAATTTTCTTAACCGCATTAAGTGAAAACACATCAAAAACTTAGATACTTACCGCAGTAAGTAAAACCTGAAATGGAATCCAACCTAAATGGCCTTGTCTACATCCAGTAAAGATATGTATGTCCACTTGAGCCATACAGTATGACATTGTGTGTAAGATGCTGCAACAAAAAAGCATGTTTTTTTATTGAAAAAAGTAAGGTTGTTTTTCCAAATTTCACATGTGTGTTTGAGGTAACATTGCAAAATACATATAAAAACATTACTATGTTTGTTTGATCAAAGCTATAAGGTAACACATTATGGATTCCAATGTGTTTTTATGGTGGAGTATGTGTGAGCTACAATAAAACTAAAGTGTTTGCTTTCACAATTAAGTAACCACACACATTTGCCACAAACAGGCATATGTATGTATTTAAGTTATGAGTGATGATGTTGCTAGGCAGAATAGTTGAAAGCAACAGTGAATGACATGTGTTCCATGTGTAGTGATTTGTTTACATTTCTCAAACATATGGATAGCTAACGGAGATTTGTTTAACATTTCAGCTTCTAGTCCTGGGAACAGCATCCCTCCGCAACAACAGCAACACAGTGACATGGAGGAGACAACCATCTTAGAAATGCAGCCATTAAGGCAAGGAATGAGCCCCCCTGCACCTGTGAGTTCACCACCACAGCAAAGCACACCACCACCACCACAACACAGCCCAACAACACCAGTAACACAAGGCCCTGATCAGGTGTTTTGGACCATTTGGGCTAGACAGCAGGCCACTAATGAAGATTGCCTGCGTAGGCAGACACAAATGTTTGCAAGCCTACCATCTCACCTCAGAAGAATATCAAGAAATCTGAGTAGACAAAATGAACAAACAACCAGAATTGGCAATACCATGGAACTCATGCGTACAGACATTACACAGGTCATGGGCAACTTACAGCGCATAATGGAAGAACAGCACAGACTAATGGAAGAACAGCACAGACTAATGGAAGAACAGCACAGACAACAGCAAAGTTATATGAACATTTTTCAAAACAATCAAAAGATTAATTAAAGTTTATTCCGAATTGTAGACAATCAAAATGCTGCTACACGTGAACTCAATGCCACCATCACTAACCTGAATGAAACACTCAGATGCATGCACCAACAGCAAACAAGCAGCAGTTCTGGTACGACTACTCCAAATATCACGCCAGTCTCATCACCACCAAGATGCTCCACCAGAGCACGACAACATGACAGTGCTAAAGGCAAAGGGCAGGACAAGCAGCCACCAAAAAAACTTGAAAAAAATACAAGTTAGACATTTGAGATATGTAACTCAAAATAGTTAGTAAGTGTATGTTTGGCAAAAAATATATAACACTTAGCTCCTTGACAATTTATACAACAACATTAATTATAAGTGGTACAAACAACAACATAAAATTTGTACGCACATTTATTCTTTACCATTTTTTTTTGTATTGGAGGAGGGAAATGTTGATGGAGCCGCACATACATGTTAGCAGGAAGTAAACTGACCACTAGATTTTTTTGTAATCATTACTCTTTCTAGATTCCAATCGTTCTCTTTTCCTGCAGACACAATAATTGGCAGCCAGGCAGAATGTCTTTAGCAGGAAGTAAACAGACCACTTGATTTTTTTCTAATCATTACTCTTTCTAGATTCCAATTATTCTCATTTCCTGCAGACAATCCAAATTACAATGTTATTGATAACTATTTTACCTTTCTTCTCTATACAACATTACAAGAAGAACACAATTGAGTTGCGTAAAAAGCTTTTAATATGTTGGCATTGAATTTTTATAAAAACATTGACAAAATGAATGTCAGTATTGTTGGGACATGTTTGTGTGTGTTAAAAATTAGTAAGAATGTTATTACACATGATGCAGAAACCAACAAATAAGAACTTTTTAACCAAAAAACAAAGAATGTGTATAATAATGTATAGATGTGGCAAACTGTGTATTTACTTACACATCAGCAAGTTTACTGCATCAAACATTAGGAAATAAATTATTTCTGATTACAGTAAGTTTGTGTCCCTTAAATATGATGGTGCATCACACATAGGGACACATGTATTCCTCAAGGCTAACATATTATATGTTGAGGAGTATTTTTTGGGAACACAGGTTCTCAAACTCGGCCCTCAGGACCCCACACAGTGCATGTTTTGCAGGTCTACTCACAGAAACACAAGTGACATAATTAGCTCCATCTGTGAACCTTTTAACATATGTCTGTGAGTAATTCATACACCTGTGCTTCTACTGGGTTACGTGAAAAACATGCACTGTGTGTGGTCCTGAGGGCCGAGTTTGTGAACCTGTGCATTAGGACGTTACACACAATGATAAAGTAAAATACTAAATGGATTATGTGTGCTTGTAATAAATTAGCACTGCAAGTTTACGATCACTTATCCAGACTTAATGCATGCCACTCATAATCTGTTGTTTTGAGTTTAAAAATACACACAGTACACATGCAACATTTGTTTTGCATAAAGCGAGGATATGTTTGTATGTGTCAAGGAGACAGACACATTCTGAGTAATGGTTTTGCCAATAAAAATGGCAAAACATCTATTTATGATTACACAACAAATGAAATAAGCAAACCAAACTTACCTTAGAAATAGCGAGTGATGAGCTCTTGCCTAACCTGCCTCCCTACATATGTACTCCAAGTATCACCAGATGTCTCTAATTCCTCTGCTTGCTGGCTGCTTTCTTCCTTCTCCTCCTCCTCAACATGTGGCAGATGTTGTTGCAAACACATGTTATGAAGAAAGCAGCAGCAGAACACAATTTGAGTCACCTTGGAGGGACTATACAACAAAAGGCCACCAGACTTATCCAGACACCGAAACCTAGATTTCAGCACACCAAAACATCTTTCTATCACATTCCGCGTGGACTTAGGTGCATGATTGTAATTGTGTTCAGCAGGGGTATCAGGTCGGGACAATGGAGTTAGAAGCCAACAGAAACAGCCATATCCTCCATCACCTAAAAGACAGATATAGTAACGTGATTCATGTTAACATACAGCAACACATAAGTAACACAGTGTGGGGCAGATGTATTAACCTGTAGAAGGCATAAGGAAGTGATAAACCAGTGATATGTGCAAGGTAATAAAGGTAGCAGACAATCTGTTCCTAAATGTTCATTTACATATTGGAGCTGATTGGCTGGTGCCTTTATCACCTTGCACATATCACTGGTTTCTCACTTCTTTATGCCTTCTACAGGTTAATACATCTGCACCTGTATTTGGACAAAGTATATGCAGGCCTACACATATCAAATTACATACCCAGCAGCCATCCATCTGGCATTTGTCCATCCTCAAACTTATCAAAGAGGGATGACTGACTGAGGATGAAGGAGTCATGGCAGCCCCCAGGGTAACCAGCAACAACACTCATTATTTTGAGATTTGCATCACAAACCACCTGCACATTTGTGGAGTGTTCGAAATGGCGATTAGTATATATGTGCTGCCTGCACCTAGGTGGTCTCAGCTGAATGTGTGTGCAATCTATGGCTCCAAGCACATTGGGCATGCCAGCCAGCTCATAGAAATCTACCCTGACGGCATGCCACTGAGACTCCTGGGTAGGGAAGCAGATTGAGGCCTCGATGTGGGGCTGCAAAACAGCCAACACCTGTGTGTATATTTTAAAGAACAATAAACATGAGATTTTAGGACAGAACTGGCCACTGAGAAATTAAAACAAACAAAAAACTGAAGAGGTAGTTAGGTATACATCACCTGTGTTAAGATTCTGGAAAATGAGGGCTGTGAGATTCCTATGACATCCCCAGACACAGCCTGAAAGCTGCCAGTAGCCAGAAAGTGCAACACAGCCAGGAGTTTGTGCAGGCCTGAGACAGAGCGAGAGCGTGCTGTCTCAGGGTCTAGGCCCAGTTTGACAAGGTCATACAGAAGGAAAATGTTGTTACGATTTAGACGGAACATCTGTATGACCTTATCATCGGACAATGCGTTCAAGTTTAAACGCCCCCCAAAAAAACGAGGCCTGCGCAGCCTCCGCGGAACCTGTACAACCTGCTGACCATGTTCAGTTTCTTGGCCCTGGGTACTTACAGGCTGATGTCTGAGTCTGAGGAATCCCACAGCACACAAAAGATCACTGGCCCACAGTCATGCTGCCATTTCTGAGTGTAGGTGTATTGAATGGGCCTAACATCCTTTTATAGGCATCCTAATTCAGGTGTGATTGATTTTTGAGTTGCAACACATGTAAACACGATTGAAAAAAGCAGGTCTATTTTTTTGCCGCTTTTTTTACCGATTCGCAAAAAAATACGACCGCAATTGAGCACTCAGAAACTAACACCCAAATACGAATGAATAGTGAATTCCCATATTGTATGAAATAACAGCCGCGTTTGACCGATGGTCTATTCATTCGTATTTCGGAACTTTGCAAATCAAACCATTACGAATAGTCCAAACACTGCCGAGATTGGTGCTTAGTGAATTCCCGGATTGGGACTTAGAAAAAAAAACACAAAACGGACAAACTCGAATTCTTAGTAAATATTGGCCCTGAACGTGGTGTTGCAGTTCCTAAAATCACACTGGTTTGAACCCCTTAACACGGTTGAGTTGAAATTTCTCACCTGGAAGGTGGTCATGTTATTGGCCTTGGCATCTGCAAGGCGGGTGTCAGAATTAGCGGCCTTGTCTCACAAGAGCCCCTACTTGATTTTTCATGTTGATAGAGCGGAATTGAGGACTCGTCCTCAATTTTTACCTAAGGTGGTTTCTTCATTCCATATAAACCAACCTATTGTGGTGCCTGTGGCTACGAGTGACTCGGAGGATTCCAGGTCCCTGGATGTAGTCAGGGCCTTAAAGATTTATGTAGCCAGGACGGCTAGATTTAGGAAAACAGAGGCTCTGTTTGTTCTGTATGCAGCCAACAAGATTGGCGCGCCTGCTTCAAAGCAGACTATTGCTCGCTGGATCTGTAACACGATTCAGAAGGCGTATGTTACGGCTGGATTGCCGTTACCACATTCAGTAAAGGCCCATTCCACTAGGAAGGTGGGCTCTTCTTGGGCGGCTGCCCGAGGCGTCTCGGCATTACAGCTTTGCCGAGCAGCGACTTGGTCGGGGTCAAACACTTTTGCTAAATTCTACAAGTTTGATACCCTGGCTGATGAGAACCTAGCATTTGCTCAGTCGGTGTTGTAGAGTCATCCGCACTCTCCCACCCGATTGGGAGCTTTGGTATGAACCCCATGGTCCTTACGGAGTCCCCAGCATCCTCTAGGACGTAAGAGAAAATAAGATTTTAAACCTACCGGTAAATCTATTTCTCCTAGTCCGTAGAGGATGCTAGGTGCCCGTCCCAGTGCGGAAAATCTGCAAGACTTGTATATGGTTATTGCTTACATAAGGGTTATGTTACAGTTGGAATCGGTCTTGGACCGTTGCTGTTGTTTGTTCATACTGTTAACTGGTTATGTGTATTCCAGGTTATATGGTATGATTGGTGTGGGCTGGTATGAATCTTGCCCTTAGATTTACAAAATCCTTTCCTCGTATTGTCCATCTCCTCTGGGCACAGTTCTCTAGCTGAGGTCTGGAGGAGGGGCATAGAGGGAGGAGCCAGTGCACACCCATACTAAAAGTTCTTTATAGGTGCCCATGTCTCCTGCGGAGCCCGTCTATACCCCATGGTCCTTACGGAGTCCCCAGCATCCTCTACGGACTAGGAGAAATAGATTTACCGGTAGGTTTAAAATCTTATTTTTTTTTTTACGATTTGTAACATTTACCGGCAGTGTTTGGCTATTGCCGGCAATGATTGTGAATACGAATTCTTAGTAAATTACTGAGTTGTATAAAATAACAGGCGTGTTTGACCGATGGTGTATTCATTCGTATTTGTGAACTCTGCCGTTAAAACAAATACGAATGCCCTCATCACTGCCGAGATTTCTGTTTAGTAATTTCCCGCGATGACACTTTGAAAAAAAAAAAAACTCGGTCAAAATCGGGACCTTAGTAAATATACCCCAAGGTACTTATTAGAAGAAAGGCACTTTTCAGGCAGTTGCCGATATGCTGAACCTTCAAAAGAAAAGCACTCTGAAATATTTTATTATTAATTGGTCAGTTTATAAAAAATGTTGCTTTTCAATGTGACTAAACTATATTTAATATTTGAATATAAAAAAGACAAATAATATGAGGAACTCTATTCTATACTTTAACTTGACAGTACATGTTGCAGCTCAATGCTTCTCCAGTCAGACGTTAATAAGGTGTAAGTGCTGCACATGTCTGAACTCAAGGCACTGGTGAACTTTGGGAAAATCCTTCATATGCTATCCAAACAAAATAAACTGACAAAGGAGGATATTTGATTTGCTTTTTGTTCCATCTCTCTTAAAAATCATTTTGCATTCCTTTTTCCTGCCTTTTAAGTGTTATCTCTAAAACAATTTGTTTAACTTTCCTGTGTGGATCTGGTAATAATTGACTATTGAGCAAATACAATTGTAGCCTGGCATCTTATGCTGAATGATAATGTAGACACTATTCACACCCTCATCTATGTTTTGTTGCTTCAAAAGACCTGTTAACCAATCGTAAGTAGAAGCTGATCTTGCCATGTGTCTTATAGGGTTTAATACTTTTAATAATGTGCTAAAGGGAAGGGATTTGAAATATGTGGACCTAGGAGACCTCTTTAACATGCTATAGTCCCTTAAGCAGACTGTAATTTAATTCAAATTGTTTTGCCCCAGAAACTGTAATACTACACAAGGGGGGTCATTCCGAGTTGTTCGCTCGTTATTTTTTTCTCGCAACGGAGCGATTAGTCGCTAATGCGCATGCGCAATGTCCGCAGTGCGACTGCGCCAAGTAAATTTGCTATGCAGTTAGGTATTTTACTCACGGCATTACGAGGTTTTTTTCTTCGTTCTGGTGATCGTAATGTGATTGACAGGAAGTGGGTGTTTCTGGGCGGAAATTGGCCGTTTTATGGGAGTGTGTGAAAAAACGCTACTGTTTCTGGGAAAAACGCGGGAGTGGCTGGAGAAACGGAGGAGTGTCTGGGCGAACGCTGGGTGTGTTTGTGACGTCAAACTAGGAACGACAAGCACTGAACTGATCGCACTGGCAGAGTAAGTCTCGAGCTACTCAGAAACTGCACAGAGAAGTCTTTTCGCAATATTGCGAATCTTTCGTTCGCAATTTTACTATGCTAAGATTCACTCCCAGTAGGCGGCGGCTTAGCGTGTGCAGAGCTGCTAAAAGCAGCTTGCGAGCGAACAACTCGGAATGACCCCCAAAATGAGGGTTATTTACTAACATTGCAAAAAGGAGTTTTGTTTATGTAATCAGTTAGCACTAGACAGATGAAAACTACGTACTCATTGGTTGCTTTGGTTGTTTTGCAGATATGCACTATTAAGCAATAGATAATGACAAGGACCCTTTAGACATACTTTCCTACTCTCCCGGATGTTGCATTATACGCTCCATTTTTTGTGTAGTTCCCCACACCCCAAAGTGAGTAGGCGGATCTCAAAGATCCTGTCTGCTTTCAAGTGAGGAGATTATTACAGGAATCACAATGAGGGAAGTTGGGGTGGAGATAAATTATACAAATTGCATTATTTAGCCCTGCCCCCTACCCACGAGTCACAGCATTTCTCTGTGTTGGGGGTAGAACCTAATATCAGTATAGTCCAGTCCCGCTGTGCAGCAGTGTCTCCTCTCCGGGCTTCTCCGGGCTTCTCATGGAGAGGAGACACCAAGGACTTCTCACAGACAGGAGACACCAAGGAGGAATGTAATGTACAGCTATTTATCAAAGTAATGATTTTCAACAATTGATGCAGCTGGATTTAAAGAGGGAATTTTGTTTTTACCTTTTAAAAAAAATCACTTTAAAATAATCTTGCGACAAAAATAAAATTATGAAATTGAACAATTTTATTAAAGCAGATTTCATTAAATTGTCTTTTAACCACAATTGACAAAATGTTTTTGTAAAATTACATATTTTTGTATAAATTTAAGGAAACAAAATCTCATTAAAAGTATATTTAAATGTTTTAGTGAAAAAAAATATATACCAAGGGTAGTCTAGAACCCTCCCATATTCATAGGTCCCTATTGAGACATTAGCCCTGATCCCCTATTAACAATAGATTCCCAAGTAGTAATAGATAGTAGTATATTCCCTAGTGGTTTTGCCCCTACCACCTTAGTGTCTGTAGCTTCCTACTCAAGCTCCATTACCCCCCCCCCCCCCCCCAGCCCCACCCCCAGTATTAATAGTAAATCCCCCCCAGTATTAATAGTAATCTCCCCCAGTGGCAATAAACCACCTTTTAGAAATGCTCCCCCTCCCCACCCCCTGTATCTATTAAGCTCCCTGTGTGGCTATGTATACCCCCTTCAGTACACTTACCCCTCACCTAACCCTCATGGGCAACAGTGCGGGTCACAGGGTTAGCATCCTTGCTGATCTTTGCACTTTTAATGCAAAAATCTGCTAATAATGCTTAGAGGGGAACTTAGTTGCTCAGGTGAGTAATCTATGTCCCCGGGGTTGGGTCAGGAGAGCATCTATGTCCCAAAATGAGTGGGTAAGGTGATGTAATCTATGTCCTAATAGGGTGGTTAGGACAAGTAGCCTATATCCCGTGTGGGCAGGTTGTTGTCACACACCCTTTGCACACCTAGACTAGTGGTTCCCAAACACCCCAACAGTCCCTTCTTGTGCACAGATGGTGATATCCCTTCTTCTGCACAGATAGTTTAATAAAACTGACTGAGTTACTAATTAAATCACCTGTGCCTTAGCATGGATATCCTTAAAACCTGTACTGTTGGGGTGCCATGAGAACCGTGTTTGGGAACCATTACCCTAGATTTTTAAAACATTTTATGTGATAGTATAGATTAGATAATGGATATGACTGTAATGTCAGTTTAAAAAATATGTAGAATAGGAGGAAGAATAGAAAAATACTGAAGGGC
Organism: Pseudophryne corroboree; assembly: GCF_028390025.1. Lineage (NCBI taxonomy): Eukaryota > Metazoa > Chordata > Amphibia > Anura > Myobatrachidae > Pseudophryne > Pseudophryne corroboree. The sequence continues at coordinate 293,380,480 of NC_086447.1, read as the reverse complement.
AGCATGTCTCACTCAATGAAGCATGTTGCAGTGTAAGTAGTGCAAATACATAAAATTTTTGGTGCATGGGAAATATTAGCCGTTTTTGCATATAGCTCTCATATACTGGATAGGCAGCAGCAGGCTAAGGCAGTGTCACTGAAGGCTTCAGTCTCCAGCGCCTCTCCTCCCTCTCTGCCCTGCCCTCACCTCACTCAGGAGTGGAGCGTAATGGTGTGCAGCCAAATAGCCTGTGTGTGTAGTGCTCAGTGCAAGGAGCTGTCGGAGTGCTAATGGGCACAGGAGTGGGCCTTCAGGTAAGTTCAGTGTTGTGTCTATGTGGCATAATGTGTAAGCAGCATTACTGTGGGTATTATGCATTAGGGGCACTACTGTGGGCATTACGTGTAAGGGGCACTACTACTGTGGACATTATGTGCATAAGGGGCACTACTACTGTGGTCATTATGTGTATAAGGGACACTACTTCTGTGGGCATTATGTGTATAAGGGGCACTATTAATGTGGGTATTATTTGTAAGAGGTACTACTATGGTGGGCATTGTGTATAAGGGGCACTACTGTGGACATTATGTGTATAAGGGGCAGTACTACAGTGGGCATTATGTGTATCATGGCCAGGGCTGGTGCAAGGTTTCTCTACACCCTAGGCAAAAGTTCAGCCTACTGCCTACCTGCCCCCTGCTGGGACAGGGCTTCCAGGCATGGCCACTGCTACCAATAACTCCATGGTGGTCATCCCCTTATGTATCCGGGTGACATACGTGGACTGCGTCCTAACTGCATTGCATCTGTGTCATCTAACAGCACAGCACCCCACCCTGTGTCACACAGCACAGCACCCCACCCCTGTGTCACCCGGTACAGCTCCTCACCCCTGTGTCACCCAGCACATCAAACCCCCCCTCTATGTCCACCCTGTGTCACCCAGAGCAGCACCCCACCCTGTATCACACAGCACAGCACCCCACCCAAGTGTCACCCGGTATAGCTCCCCACCCCTGTGTCACCCAGCACAGCACCCCACCCTGTGTCACCCAGCATATCAATCCCCCTGTGTCACCCAACACATCAAACCCAACCCCATACCCACCCTGTGTCAGCCTGCACAGCACCCCTGTGTCACCCAGCACAGCACCCCACCCTGTGTCACCCAGCACATCAATCCCCCTGTGTCACAGAACACATCAAACCCAACCCCGTGCCCACAGTGTCACCCAGTACAGCACCCCACCCCTGTGTCACCCAGCACAGCACCCCACCCTGTGTCACCCAGCACATCAATCCCCCTGTGTCACGCAACCCCTCAAACCCACCCCCGTGTCCACCGTGTCACCCAGCACAGCACCCCACCCCTGTGTCACTCAGCACAGAACCCCACCCCCGTGTCACCTGGATAAGCTCCCCACCCCTGTGTCACCCAGCACAACACCCCACCCTGTGTCTCCCACATCAATCCCCCTGTGTCACCCAGCACAGCACCCCACCCCACCCTGTGTCTCCCACATCAATCCCATTTTTAACCCAGCACAGCACCCCACCCTGTGTCTCTCACATCAATCCCCATGTGTCACCCAACACATCAACGCCCCCCCTCACCACGTGTCCACCCTGTGTCACCCAGCACCCCACCCCTGTGTCACCCGGTATAGCTCCCCACCCCTGTGTCACCCAGCACAGCACCCCACCCTGTGTCACCCAGCACAGCTCCCCACTCTGTGTCACCCAGCACAGCACCCCACTCTGTCACCCAGCACAGCTCCCCACCCTGTGTCACCCAGCACAGCTCCCCGTCCTTTGTCACCCAGCACAGCTCCCCACCCTGTGTCACCCAGCACAGCACCACACCCTGTGTCACCCAGCACAGCAACCCACCGTACTCACCATTTTAAAAGGACCCGCCAGTTAAGATCTGTGACCCTGGGGTAGACGCTCAGGCCCCTCTATGTGTAGCTCTGGCTGATGTGACTCTCATGTCAAGTAACATGTGCCTCAATACCTGCGATGGTGCTGCGCGCACAGACATCTCATGGCTGCTCCTCCCTGTGCGGACACCAGAGACCCTTCTCCTGGCCTCTGCTGCTGATTCAGGGTGATGTGCATTTGTCTAGGACCCACTCCCAAAACTTCCGGACTGCACATGCGCAGTAGGGATTCAAGAAGAGGCAGTGGTCAATCGGCAGCCTCCTCTGCTCCTCAGCATCTCCGTCCATAGAAGCTGCACCCCAGCATCCCCTGAGCCTGTTACTTTTGCACACAGCAGCAGCACACTCAGCTCTGCTACCACTGCCACCTCCGCTCCTAGTCAAACAGCAGAGCAGCCACCAATTGCAGTTACTTTAACAAAAATTTAATTTTAGCGGGACTCAGGAGTGTGCTGCCCTCCTGTGTCAGGCGCCCTTAGGCAGCTGCCTAAAGCTGCCTAAATGGTGTTGCCGGCCCTGTACAGGGCACTACTACTGTGGACATTGTGTGTATAAGAAGCACTACTACTGTGGTTATTATATGTGTAAGGGACACTACTATTGTAGGCATTATGTGTAAGGGGCACTACTACTGTGCACATTATGTGTAATGGATACTACTGCTGTGGGCATTGTTTATAAGGGGCACTACTGTGTTGTGGAAGGGGCACTACTTTTACTGTGGTCATTATGTGTATAAGGGACACTACTTCTGTGGGCATTATTTGTATAAGGGGCACTACTATTGTGGGCATTATGTGTAATGGGCACTACTACTGTGCACACTATGTATAATGGGTACTACTACTATAGGCATTGTGTATAAGGGGCACTACTGTGTTGGCATTATGTGTATAAGGGGCACTACTACAGTAGGTATTATGTGTATAAGAGGCACTAGTACTGTGGGCATTATGTGAATAAGGGGCACTACTACTGTGGGCATTATGTGTATAAGGGGCACTACTATTGTGGGAATTATGTGTAAGGGTAACTACTACTGTAGGCATTATGTGTGTAAGGGACAATACTACTGTGTACATTATGTGTAAGGGGCACTACTGTGAGCATTATGTATATAAGGGGCACTACTACTGTGGGCATTGTGTATAAGCAGCACTACTGTGTGGCATAACATGTATAAGGGGCACTACTGTGTAGTGTAACATGAAAAAGGGGCACTACTGTGTGTCGTAATGTTAATAAGGGACCCTACTATATAGTGTACTATGAAACAGGGGCACTACTCTGGCATATTTTGAAATGTGGGTACTATTGTGTGGTCATGCCCATACCTTTTGAGATCACAACCCTTTTTTGTAAAGTATGGGAGGGTGCAAATTTATCATTTGCAGGGGGCAGCCGTACACCCTAGCACTGGCCCTGATGGACAGCATTATTTTTTGGCTGTTCCTACGTGGGCATTGGTTAATTGACTTACACTTCAGACCTATTGCTGGTGTGTCAAAACCCACACAGAAACTATCTGGCATATCTTAAATGCGGTCAAGAGCAACATAGAGTTCAATTGAAATCACATTTACCCCTTTCGATTACCTCTATAACAGAGGCTATATGGTTTACCTATCAGATTGAATGTATTGCTACATTAGTTGATAACAGTCTGCTCTCCTCTCTTCCACTTGGTCTCCATGGGTACCTTTTCACAATACCCGGCCGAAGGCCGTCAGGCCACTATGATCGCCTCTGCCTGATTGACAGGCAGAGGTGGTCGCTGAGTGGGGGGCGGAACAACAGCGTTTGGCTGCCGTTTTGTGGGCGCGGTCTGACCAACTCAGGCGTGGCCGGACCGACGTCACACGCAGCTGCTGCGGGCCGGGGAGCGATGCCTTTGCACTTCTGTGGGGGTGGAGGGTGGGGGCGGCACTCACATGCCGGGCAGGATAGCCCTGTGCTGGGCTTCCCCCCCGCATGTCAGTGTGAATAATCGTAGCTGTGCAAAATTTAGCACAGCTATGATCATCTCGGAATGACCCCCAATGCCCTTCAGCAGTGCCAGATACACAAATAATGCCCTTCAGCAGTGCCAGCTACACAACAAATGCCCCCCAGCAGTGCCAGACACACAAATAATGCCCTTCAGCAGTGCCAGATACACAAATAATGCCCTTCAGCAGTGCCAGATACACAAATAATGCCACCCAGCAGTGCCAGATACACAAATAATGCCACCCAGCAGTGCCAGATACACAAATAATGCCCCTCAGCAGTGCCAGATAAACAAATAATGCCCCCCAGCAGTGCCAGACACACAAATAATGCCCTTCAGCAGTGCCAAACACACAAATAATGCCCTTCAGCAGTGTCAGATACACAAATAATGACCCTACCAGTGCCAGATACACAAATAATGCCATCCAGCAGTGCCATATACACAAATAATGCCACCCAGCAGTGCCAGATACACAAATAATGCCCCCAGCAGTGCCAGACACACAAATAATGTCCCTCAGCAGTGCCAGATACACAAATAATGCCCTTCAGCAGTGCCAGATACACAAATAATGCCCCTACCAGTGCCAGATACACAAATAATGCCACCCAGCAGTGCCAGATACACAAATAATGCCCTGAGCAGTGCCAGATACAATGCCCCCAACAGTGTCAGATACAATTCCCCCCAACAGTGTCAGATAAAATGCCCCCCACAGTGCCAGATACAGTAACCCCACAGCGTCAGATACACAAATAATGCCACCCAGCAGTGCCAGATACACAAATAATGCCACCCAGCAGTGCCAGATACACAAATAATGCCCCTCAGCAGTTCCAGATAAACAAATAATGCTCCCCAGCAGTGCCAGATACACAAATAATGCCCCTCAGCAGTACCAGACACACAAATAATGCCCTTCAGCAGTACCAGATACACAAATAATGCCCTTCACCAGTGTCAGATACACAAATAATGACCCTACCAGTGCCAGATACACAAATAATGCCATCCAGCAGTGCCATATACACAAATAATGCCACCCAGCAGTGCCAGATACACAAATAATGCCCCCAGCAGTGCCAGACACACAAATAATGTCCCTCAGCAGTGCCAGATACACAAATAATGCGCCAGATACACAAATAATGCCCCTACCAGTGCCAGATACACAAATAATGCCACCCAGCAGTGCCAGATACACAAATAATGCCCTGAGCAGTGCCAGATACAATTCCCCCCAACAGTGTCAGATAAAATGCCCCCCACAGTGCCAGATACAGTAACCCCACAGTGTCAGATACAATGCCCCCAACAGTGTCAGATAAAATGCCCCCCACAGTGCCAGATACAATGCCCCCCACAGTGCCAAATACAGTAACCCCACAGTGCCAGATAGTGCCCCCACAGTGCCAGATAGTGCCCCCACAGTGCCAGATACAGTGCCCCCACAGTGCCAGATACAATGCCCCCACAGTGCCAGATACAGTGCACCCACAGTGCCAGATAGTGCCCCAACAGTGCCAGATACAGTGCCCCCACAGTGCCAGATACAATGCCCCCACGGTGCCAGATACAGTGCCCCCACGGTGCCAGATACAGTGCCCTCACAATGCCAGATACAGTGCCTCCACAGTGCCAGATAGTGCCCCCACAGTCACAGACACAGTACCCCCACAGTGACAGATACAGTGCCCCAGTGCCAGATGCCAGATACAATGCCCCCACAATGCCAGATACAATGCCCCCACAGTGCCAGATACAGTGCCAGATAGTGCCCCCACAGTGCCAGATACAGTGCCCCCACAGTGCCAGATACAGTGCCCCCCGCCTTGCTCACTGCTGCTGGCACCGGTGCTGCTCCTCCAGTAGGGATGGAAGGGGAGGACAGAGCAGCGCACGCCTCTCCTGTGCAGTCCGAACTCCGGGGAGAGGTGGGGTGGCAGAGTCTCCGGCAGCGGTGGTGGCGGGCATTTGAAATATGGCGCCGGTAAGTGAGCCAATCAAAGCTCGCGGTCCGGCAGCCAATCAGGTGCCGCCGCTGCCGATCCGCAAACTCTGATTGGCTGACGGCGGCACCATAGTGAAAATGAGGGGAGGAGGGGGAGGATAAGTGCCAGTGATTTGCCAAGCCCGTCTGCTTGCGAGCTACAGAAAATACTTTGGCGAGCTACCGGTAGCTTGCGAGCGACGGGTTGGCGATCACTGATCTACAGTATATGTTTATTTTTCTGATGTTATCTTTGTAACTCCAGATTGGTGTTTAATTGGCTTGTATTATGCTTGTATATATATTCATGTTACTCTTTCCTCCCCCCTTACACCTTTTTGCCTTCTGTTCTTCCCGCCCCGTCCCCCCTTATATTGGTGACATTTCTTTTCAATAAAAGAATCGATGCATAAAAATCTGCACCAGCAATTATGAACACAATATATTTAATTGCAGCACAGTTACTCACTCGAAAACCCAACTGCTATATGAGCATGTTTTCACCAGGATCAGTATGTAAAACCGACAGCAGGGATCCCGGCCATCAGTATACCGACAGTGGGACCCTGGCCACCGGTATGCTGGTAGCAGGTCGAGCGCTAGCAAGCCCCTTGAAGGCTCGCTGCCGGGACGGTGGCTCACTGCACTCGCCACAGTATTTATTCTCTCTCTATGGGTGTCGTGGACACCCATAGAGGGTGGGAAGCCTGTGGCGGCAGGATTCCTGCGGCGGCGTTTCCCTGCTAGTTAGGATTCTGGTGTCGGCATTGTGATGTCCGGGATCCCAACTAGAGTTATGGTAATCGCTTCCCGTTTCCCTCACTAGCAGCCTAATGCAGCTTGCAAAGAGTTCCTCTAGCAGCTGCACATGCATGTTGAGCTTTGAGAGCTATTCGGTAGCACATATAGAAGATTGTGAAAACTGATAAAGTCCTGTCTCCAATGGAAACATTGAGAAAGGCTTTCCTCGACTTAATAAATAGATGCCTGAATATGTCCATACTATTTGCATCTGCACCATCTGCAGTGCAAGTGTTTTGCCAAGGTGCACATTTGCTCGTCTTTTTCCTTTCCCTCTCTGAATCAGCCCCAATGTATCTTTGGACATTTTGGAACCACTAATTAAATAAAAAGTACAACATACTAATAATAATACATTTAAATGTATTGGCAGCATTGTAATGTTTTAACCAGAAATGCCATGTTTTATCAAACATGATCTGAGTGAGTGCAGTCATGTTCTGAGATCAGCCACGTCTTCTAGCCAGTGCATGGAATCTCCTACTCCGCTATCTATGAATGCTCTACATCAAAAAATCTTGCAAGTCTTTGAACTGGAGCTCATTGCTAGCATACTCGGGTACCTCACAGTTTTTTCATAAAGTATGGGATCCCTGTATGCTCAGTTACACATGTCCCCACAGTGCCAGCTATGCCCCCAGTGCCAGATATACACATCTCCACAGTGCCAGCTATGCCCCCAGTTCCAGATACACATGTCCCGACAGTGCCAGCTGTGCCCCCAGTGTCAGATACACACATCCCCACAGTGCCAGATATGCCCCAAGTGCCAGATACACATGTCCCCACAGTGCCAGCTATGCCTCCAGTGCCAGGTACACATGTCCCCACAGTGCCAGCTATGCCCCCAGTGCCAGATATGCCCTCAGTGTCAGATATACATGTCCCCACAGTGCCAGCTATGCGTCCAGGGCCAGATAGATACACATGTCCTGACAGAGCTCACCCCACCCACCCCAAGTGCTGCTCACTGCGCTTCTGCTGTGTATGAGGGGAGGAGAGTGCAGCGTGCGCCTCTCCTGCCCCTCACTCTCCGGTGGCGGCGTCTCTCTTCAGTTAGTCGCCGGTCCGTGAGCCAATCAAAGCTCGTGGTACGGCAGCCAATCAGGAGGCTTATCTGCCGGTCCGTCAGCTCTGATTTGTTCACGGGGTGGCGCCGAATTGAAGAGAGACACCGCCACCAGAGAGACGTGTGTGTCTGGGACTGTGTCGGGCAGCGGTGGCCAGAAGTCGAACAAACAGCATGCGGCTCTTTCATCCGCATGCGGCGGATGAAAGAACCGCATGCGGCTCGAGAGCTGCTGGTTGGCCACTGCTGCTTTAGATTGTAAATGAAACATACATAAAGAGTCCTAGACTTGACCGAGATTTTTTCCACTCTTATTAATATGTGGAGATAGAGATTTGACGTATTTGTAAGTATTGATTCAAATTCTCCAGAATTTAATTAAAAAAATAAGTATAGTAGCTAATCATGATCAAGGGAAGTGGCTCTATTGTATAAAATTTGTTTTTTTATTCTTCCAATGGGTGTTTTTTTCTGAACAAAATCTAAAATGGTTTAATACTTTAGAAAAAAATAAAAAGTAATATAGCAAATAATAACCATGGGGGTCATTCCGAGTTGATCGCTTGTTGCCGATTTTCGCAACGGAGCGATTAAGGCTAAAATGCGCATGTGCATGTGCTAAAGTGCGCATGTGCTAAGTATTTTAGCACAAAACTTAGTAGATTTACTCACGTCCGAACGAAGAATTTTCATCATTGAAGTGATCGGAGTGTGATTGACAGGAAGTGGGTGTTTCTGGGCGGAAACTGGCCGTTTTCTGGGAGTGTGCGGAAAAACGCAGGCGTGTCAGGGAAAAACGCGGGAGTGTCTGGAGAAACGGGGTAGTGGCTGGCCGAACGATGGGCGTGTGTGTGACATCAAACCAGGAACGAAACGGCCTGATCTGATCGCAATCTGTGAGTAAGTCTCGAGCTACTCAGAAACTGCTAAGAAATTTCTATTCGCAATTCTGCTAATCTTTCGTTCGCAATTCTGCTATGCTAAGATTCACTCCCAGAGGGCGGCGGCTTAGCGTGTGCAATGCTGCTAAAAGCAGCTAGCGAGCGAACAACTCGGAATCACCCCCATTGTTCATTATTCAGCATTAGTAATCACAATAAATTATTATTTTTTATTTCTCAGTTACTTTTCTCTCCAGAAGTTGTTTGAATCTTCAATAACCACTCTTACATGTGTCATCTAACATGCTTTATCTCTCTGTATAGTTAACATACTGCATGAAATGAGCGAGGGCGGTCAATAAAGATTCCTTCAACTTAGTGTATCTAACTTCTTCACTTCAGTTGTATTCACACAAAAAAACCAACAAAAACCACAAATCACACTATACCTGTTTTATGAACTTGATGCCCTATATTACGTATGAAATGTTCCTAGTTGAAACAAGATTTTTTTTTTCCTTATAGACATCTACGGGTATGTTTAGCTCTCTGTGTTCACATTATACTTTGCATCTACATACATTTTCGCAGTGGCATATGCCTTTTTCCTTTTACAATTGGGAGGCTCATATACAGTATGACAGAGCTCAGTCTTGCAAGAGAGAAGTGATTAGAGAGACTAGGCTAAGCAGACAGTATGCTTCTTACTGCTGTCTGACTGCCCCTGGCAGCTGCAGTACCTCAGTCTGCACAAGTGGGTCATTTCTGGCACCTAGGTTTTGGCCATTGCTCATTATGGGTCGGATGTAATGACGCCTGGGATCGCCAAAGTTGAGAGATGCCGGCCGATCTCTGACTTTTTTTTAAAGGAGCAATCACTTACAAGACATGGAGATTGTCCGGCATCTCGCACCTCCAGAGATCTCGGGCGTCATTACATCCGGCCCAACATTTGGAGAGAAATTAATAGAGCCCTGGCTTACCTTGTTTTGTGCTGCTGAAGAATTTAACGCTTTAGAAAAAAATAAAATAAAAAATAATAATTGGCTCATAAAAAACTAGACATATATACATTTTAAATACAAACATATCATATCTGCATAGACAACTTTTAATTCACTTTTCTGACTCTATATATCATTACCTTAAATAAAAACCTCAAACAAATGTTTGGTACATTGATTAGTATGAGCAGACTTTTATCAGTTTTACACAAATTGGTCTTTATATGCTTAATGAATAAAAAACAGGAGAGCTCCACATTAATAGTGATTTGATCAGTTTATGCTGTTATATCAACCAACAAAAAACACACAGGCTAAGACAATCTATGTCACTTCAGCTGTTGTGTCTGCTCATTTGAACTACTGAAAGTCACAAAAGACTGATGGTATTAAACAAATACAGACAAGCAATGCTTCATTCAGAATAAACTATTTAATAAAACAAAGCAAAGGATTACTTAAAAAATTGTTTTTTTTAACCAATGCTACATTTTAGAATTTCACATATATAGATAATACAGCCAATTGTTAAACATGCTGGTTTTAAAGCACAAAAGAGAAATTTCAATCACTCATTTTGGTTTGAATTGTGTATTTATATTACAGTATTTTCTAAGCAGCTGCTGAAAGAACAGAAGTTTGTAACTTATACTTACAATTTGCTTGATATATTTAGGCTCCCTGCCATAGCAAGGCTATGCCAAACATTTCTCATCCTTTGGGTCAATCTCTTGTCTGTTGTTGAGGATTTTGGATTTGCCAGAGATCATACATTTGCTACGTCTCAAATGTGCACCATTCAGTTCATTTCAACAGCAGTTTCAATAAAATTACTACTGTTATTGCTAAATTACTTTCAACAGCAGTTTCAATTAAATTACTACTGTTATTGCTATATATAAATATATACTTTTTTTTTTAAAGATATATTTGGCAAGAAGAATTTATGTTTAAATCAACTGCTTATTTCTAAAAATAGCGAACTATGATTACTTCAGATGTAAAATATATCTTTATGTAGCTAACATATTGAGCAATCAAATATTTTTTTTTCAAACACAATTTTTTATTTGGTATAGCGTAATAAAGCTGGAATACAATACTATAAAGCAGAATGATTATTACAGACAAAATAGGAGTTAGATAAAGACAGAGGAATAGCAGAAGGTAAAGATATGATCAATACAAACGTATCTTATATCGGATATATGGCAATAAGACTGCCTAGGTATGAAGCCAGGTAGCTTCAGAGAAGAGAGAACTGCATATAATTGTAAAATGATCATGGACCGATCATTTGTATATATAATTGCAACAACATATCTGCAGTTAAAGCATATAAGTCATATATACATTTCAAAAATTATCTGGTTGCAGTGAAAAGAAATGATATATATACTAATTGCCAGTGATGTAGTATAAGAAAATATAGTTACACTCACGTAGTTTAAACAGAGAAACATTATATAAATCTGCGTATGCCGATAATCCGAGACTACTCAGAATGAAGTTATAACAATCATTCCATCTATATATTTCTAACACTAAGAAGAAGGGGGAGAGGGAGAGAAGGGCGGATAGTTTGATATTTAGTAATCCGAACGAACTGCTAGTGGACGTCAGTGCCGTAACTAGGCATTTTAGCGCTGTGTGCAAGAAACGACCGTGGCGCCTCCCCACGTGAGATAGGGGCAGTGCGCGACATAGGCTCGCGAAAAATTTATAGGGGCGTGGCTTCACGGGGAAGGGGCGTGGCCACAAAATAATAGCAATTCATACTACGGTGCACAGTAGTCTACATTATTCAAATTACGCTGCACAGTAGCGCCACTACACCAGGTAGAGCCCCTTTTATACATTACAGCAGACAGCGTCCCCCTTTTTACACATTACAGCAGACAGTCCCCCTTTTTACACATTGCAGCAGCCAGACCCCCTTTTTACACATTGCGGCAGCCAGACCCCTCTTTACACATTGCGGCAGCCAGTCCCCCTTTTTACACATTGCGGCAGCCAGTCCCCCTTTTTACACATTGCGGCAGCCAGGCCCCCTCTTTACACATTGCGGCAGCCAGTCCCCATTTTTAAACATTGCGGCAGCCAGTCCCCCTTTTTACACATTGCGGCAGCGGCAGCCAGTCCCCCTTTTTACACATTGCGGCAGCCAGTCCCCCTTTTTACACATTGCGGCAGCGGCAGCCAGTCCACCTTTTTACACATTGCGGCAGCCAGTCCCCCTTTTTACACATTGCGGCAGCCAGTCCCCCTTTTTACACATTGCGGCAGCGGCAGCCAGTCCCCCTTTTTACACATTGCGGCAGCGGCAGCCAGTCCCCCTTTTTACACATTGCAGCAGACGGTGTCCCCCTGAGAGAGAGAGAGAGAGAGAGAGAGAGAGAGAGAGAGAGAGAGAAAGAGAGATATACTTACCATCTCCCTGCTGGCAGTCAGGCTCCTCGTGCAGCTTCCTCGGTGCAGGCAGTGAGGTGAGAAGGAGGAGGAGGGAGGGGGACTGGAGCCGCAGCAGCGCTATGTCATTGGTAGTAAGCGCCGCTGCAGCATCCCCCTCTCCTTCCTTATTGGCTGCCCGGCGCTGCTGTGGATCCTGGGATGCAGGAACCGCATCCCAGCATCCACAGCAGCGCTGGGCAGCCAATACAGAAGGAGAGGGGGATGCTGCAGCGGCGCTTACTACCAATGAAATAGCGCTGCTGCGGCTCCCTGCTCCCCCTCCCTCCTCCTCCTTCTCCGCTGCCCGGCGCTGGTCTCTTCTCCCTCCACAGCGCGGCGCACGGCGCAGAGCAGAGGCGGCATGTAATGAGTCAATTTGACTCATTACATGCCGCTGGCCGTGCGCCCTCAGGGCAACTGCGCTGTGTGCCAAGCCCACTTGGCACACACGTAGTTATGGCCCTGGTGGACGTACTATAAAAAACAATAGAGAAGAGTTAGATGAGTGAGTAGAAATCTGGCATCTGGCGGAGGCATTATGTGGAGGAGTTAGTACGTAAGCAATAAAAAAATTATAGGGGCGTGGCTTCATGGGGAAGGGGCGTGGCCACAAAATAATAGCAATTCATACTACGGTGCACAGTAGTCTACATTATTCAAATTACGCTGCACAGTAGTGCCACTACACCAGGTAGAGCCCATTTTATACATTACAGCAGACAGCGTCCCCCTTTTTACACATTACAGCAGACAGTCCCCCTTTTTACACATTGCGGCAGCCAGTCCCCCTTTTTACACATTGCGGCAGCCAGACCCCTCTTTACACATTGCAGCAGCCAGACCCCCTTTTTACACATTGCGGCAGCCAGTCCCCCTTTTTACACATTGCGACAGCCAGGCCCCCTCTTTACACATTGCGGCAGCCAGTCCCCCTTTTTACACATTGCGGCAGCCAGTCCCCCTTTTTACACATTGCGGCAGCGGCAGCCAGTCCCCCTTTTTACACATTGCGGCAGCCAGTCCCCCTTTTTACACATTGCGGCAGCCAGTCCCCCTTTTTACACATTGCGGCAGCGGCAGCCAGTCCCCCTTTTTATACATTGCGGCAGCCAGTCCCCCTTTTTACACATTGCGGCAGCGGCAGCCAGTCCACCTTTTTACACATTGCGGCAGCCAGTCCCCCTTTTTACACATTGCGGCAGCGGCAGCCAGTCCCCCTTTTTACACATTGCGGCAGCGGCAGCCAGTCCCCCTTTTTACACATTGCAGCAGACGGTGTCCCCCTGAGAGAGAGAGAGAGAGAGAGAGAGAGAGAGAGAGAGAAAGAGAGATATACTTACCATCTCCCTGCTGGCAGTCAGGCTCCTCGTGCAGCTTCCTCGGTGCAGGCAGTGAGGTGAGAAGGAGGAGGAGGGAGGGGGACTGGAGCCGCAGCAGCGCTATGTCATTAGTAGTAAGCGCCGCTGCAGCATCCCCCTCTCCTTCCTTATTGGCTGCCCGGCGCTGCTGTGGATCCTGGGATGCAGGAACCGCATCCCAGCATCCACAGCAGCGCTGGGCAGCCAATACAGAAGGAGAGGGGGATGCTGCAGCGGCGCTTACTACCAATGAAATAGCGCTGCTGCGGCTCCCTGCTCCCCCTCCCTCCTCCTCCTTCTCCGCTGCCCGGCGCTGGTCTCTTCTCCCTCCACAGCGCGGCGCACGGCGCAGAGCAGAGGCGGCATGTAATGAGTCAATTTGACTCATTACATGCCGCTGGCCGTGCGCCCTCAGGGCAACTGCGCTGTGTGCCAAGCCCACTTGGCACACACGTAGTTATGGCCCTGGTGGACGTACTATAAAAAACAATAGAGAAGAGTTAGATGAGTGAGTAGAAATCTGGCATCTGGCGGAGGCATTATGTGGAGGAGTTAGTACGTGAGCAATAAAAAAATTATAGGGGCGTGGCTTCATGGGGAAGGGGCGTGGCCACAAAACAATAGCAATTCATACTACGGTGCACAGTACTCTACATTATTCAAATTACGCTGCACAGTAGCGCCACTACACCAGGTAGAGCCCCTTTTATACATTACAGCAGACAGCGTCCCCCTTTTTACACATTACAGCAGACAGTCCCCCTTTTTACACATTGCGGCAGCCAGTCCCCCTTTTTACACATTGCGGCAGCCAGACCCCTCTTTACACATTGCGGCAGCCAGTCCCCCTTTTTACACATTGCGGCAGCCAGTCCCCCTTTTTACACATTGCGACAGCCAGGCCCCCTCTTTACACATTGCGGCAGCCAGTCCCCCTTTTTACACATTGCGGCAGCCAGTCCCCCTTTTTACACATTGCGGCAGCGGCAGCCAGTCCCCCTTTTTACACATTGCGGCAGCCAGTCCCCCTTTTTACACATTGCGGCAGCCAGTCCCCCTTTTTACACATTGCGGCAGCCAGTCCCCCTTTTTACACATTGCGGCAGCCAGTCCCCATTTTTACACATTGCGACAGCGGCAGCCAGTCCCCCTTTTTACACATTGCGGCAGCCAGTCCCCCTTTTTACACATTGCGGCAGACGGTGTCCCCCTGAGAGAGAGAGAGAGAGAGAGAGAAAGAGAGATATACTTACCATCTCCCTGCTGGCAGTCAGGCTCCTCGTGCAGCTTCTTCGGTGCAGGCAGTGAGGTGAGAAGGAGGAGGAGGGAGGGGGACTGGAGCCGCAGCAGCGCTATGTCATTAGTAGTAAGCGCCGCTGCAGCATCCCCCTCTCCTTCCGTATTGGCTGCCCGGCGCTGCTGTGGATCCTGGGATGCAGGAACCGCATCCCAGCATCCACAGCAGCGCTGGGCAGCCAATACAGAAGGAGAGGGGGATGCTGCAGCAGCGCTTACTACCAATGAAATAGCGCTGCTGCGGCTCCCTGCTCCCCCTCCCTCCTCCTCCTTCTCCGCTGCCCGGCGCTGGTCTCTTCTCCCTCCACAGCGCGGCGCACGGCGCAGAGCAGAGGCAGCATGTAATGAGTCAATTTGACTCATTACATGCCGCTGGCCGTGCGCCCTCAGGGCAACTGCGCTGTGTGCCAAGCCCACTTGGCACACACGTAGTTACGGCCCTGGTGGACGTACTATAAAAAACAATAGAGAAGAGTTAGATGAGTGAGTAGAAATCTGGCATCTGGCGGAGGCATTATGTGGAGGAGTTAGTACGTGAGCAATCAAATATTTATTTATCATATTAAAACTTTCTTTAAATTCCACTAACTTGGAGATTATATTGCACTAGCTGTTATACGCGTTCTTCGCACAGGAGTTTCTGAGTTTCACGGTTGGAAATATAAATGAGTGTTAAAAATTTGGTAAATCTATAGAGATGTAAATTTGAGACCTCTTAACGTAAGTATATATTAATCCATGGTTCTTGGTGTTACCTGAGGAGGACCCGTAGCAGATACGGTAAAAAGTGACAATCCAAGTTTTGATCCGATTGTCCGTTTGGGCGTTATTGTTCATGCAGTGCAAGCCATGCATCGGGAATGACATCATTACATCAACCACCTTTTCATCCCCTTAGGGGAGATTTATTAAAAATTTCTTATTGTTTTTTTCCTATTTCCCACCTGAAAAATACCTATGTTCAATTTCAGCTTCCTAACATATCGGGAAGTAAGAGAATTAGTGATGAGTTAGTCAGTCAGTGAGTTAGGGCTTTCGCATTTATATATATAGATGAATGCATTTATAATTTAAATATTAATGAAGCTTAAACTTTGAGACCGTATATTCTTTGCTTGTTTACGGTAAACACCTAAAACTAATCAGTTGACGTTAGAAACTTTTTAGAAACTTCTGAATATTAATTATTCTGTTTCATCACTTCAAAACTAATAGTGTTGATATTGCCACTATATCTATATTACTACTTTTACTTGTACCCTTGGATGTTTGTATATGCAGCCAGCAGTTTACATGGCAAAATAAATAAAATATTTCAACATTGCATATACTGTATATATTCATTTAGTGTGGGCTTTCAACAATATTGTACATTATCAAAGTAAACAAATAATTTCTTTTCCTGTAATGCAGTTTAAGGAACTCTGCTAAAATCACAGTTGAAATGATATAATTTCATTTATACTGCATAAATATATATTAATACTTTATTATAAAATGATACATTTCAGTTTTAATTTGATTTAATGTGTATTTGAGCCAGTCGTGTGTCTTCTAAGTTGTTATGTTTCTTGCCTAAAAATATTGTTTTTGGCACCTACAGGATTTAACGTGGGACACATATAGAGTACTATTGTATTGGGTCATTTGATGGATGGCCACCTGTGTCGCACTGTGAAATTAAACCTGGCCAGCTGGGTGAACTTGTCTTGCCAAATGTAATAATTCTATATATTTCACATAAATAATGTTTCTTTTCCTGATGCTAAAGATAAAACATTGCATAAAGATTGGCATACTAGGTTAGCGGTTTAGAGATGTGCTTAAAGTATGACTCCACTTTAAGTATGTTTTTAGCTAACATCACCCCCATTTTTCCAATTTAACAATGTAGGTTTGAGGTGTGTGATGCTAAGTATTTCAGATCTCAACTGCTCCACCATCATGTACCAGAGTCTACTTTGTGCAGGTCCCTGGTATCATGGGATCCGCTTCATGTTCCACAGTATTTCTGTACAGCGTATGTGCAAATCTCTGGCAAAATGGAGGCTGCTCCATTTTCCCAATAATTTGTGGAATGTTGACATTAGATGTAAATATAATAAAGTAACTATAATGAATAAATGCACGGTGTGCGAAGTGGGCACCGCTGGACACAGGGTCCCGTGTGTACTGCACACCTTGTACCCAATATAGATAAGCCACTGGTAGCACTCCTTCTATAATTATTATTTATTGCCAGTTATGTATATAGAGCACACATATTCCGTAGCACTTTTATAGACAATACTTTGGCCATTGACATCAGTTCCTGCCCCAGAGGATCTTATAAACTATATTCCCCACCACATGTACTAACACACACTCATGCTAGGGTTATTTTTTTGTTGGGAACCAATTAACCTACCAGTATAATTTTGGATTGTGGGAGGAAACTGGAGTACCTGGAGAAAACTCACGCAAGTACAGGGAAAATATAAGAAGTCTACACAGTTAGTGAACCCATGAATTAAGTGGTGTGAGGCAGTAATGCTAACCATTACACCATCTGTATCTGTACTTCTTAATACCAGAGCAAGTAGCATTGGGTTACATTATCGTTAACTACAAAGTAAGCCCAGAATTTAGAGATGGGGTACACCCACATTTTACAACTTACCTCAAATAAACATACATTTTATTTTAAGTTATCTTCGAAGTGACAATTTTGCAATATTTTCTCTGCATATTGTTACGTTTAGTATTTCCTGTTAAAAAAACAACAACAACAACAACAACAAAAAAAAACTGTTGACAAGATCTAATTTTGACTTCCATTTCTACAAGGAAGTAGAATGCAGTGGCATTGAGAAAGCAAAGGAATAATGTTTTGTGATTATTTGACATTTTCTTTTGACATCAGCATTAATAAATGTCACAGTTACAACATAATAAAGCAATGCATTAATTGTGTTTAATGATTAATGAAACCAAATACCAACAAGCCTTTTGCTGCAATGTCACCTACATTTTCTTTTTAACTAATTCAGCAGAATATAATTGCAAGTCATGATAATCGAATAGGCTGGAAATAAACTAAAAGCTATATGTTTAAATATACCCAGGCAAGTCAATAACTTAAGTTTTCTAGGAAAAAAGATAAACTCTCTATATATTATTTCTTGTATGTGTGCTACTTACCATTTGTGTTTCAATGCTTAATTAAACTGTATTTTTTACAGAAAGCTATTAAAGTGAAGGATCACGGTTTTAGGAACTAGTTTGTTCCTAATTTTTTCACATTATACAGTATATTCCCTTGTGCCCTATCTGCAGTGTCCAAACAGTGCACACTATTTTCATTTCTTCTCATATCATGATTAAGTTGGTGGTCATATGAACGAAGACAGTTGCAGAAGATACTGTAACTTGCTGGATCTATTCATTTTAAATTCACTATACACACACTTGGTATTATCTATTCTATTCAAGAAATACACACTATTAGGTTTTTTTAAAGCTTTATTTGTTTCAATTGTTTTATATGTGTGGTTCACAAAATCACATTATACTGGTAAAGAACTGACACTCACATATGTTCATGATGACTGGCACAGTATTCTCACTAAGTTTTACACTTGTGTTTTACATGGATACCTTTCCGCTTTTCTCTCTCCCTCTCTCTCTCTCTTTCTCTCTCTCTCTCTCTCTCTCTCTCTCTCTATATATATATATATATACACATCCAAACGACGTGGCACTCCTGGTGACTTGAATAACAAAACTCGCAGGCAGGCAATATAAATGACAACGTTTCAATGCCACATTTATTAAGGCATTTTCCTCAGGTATAAAAAACATACAATGTGAGCTTACCTTTAAAGGTTGTAAATCACCCTGTGCTCGAGCCACACGTGTGTGTCAGAACGCCGTCTGTTCCGTCCGGCGCAGCGGGAGTGACGTCATAATACGTCACCTCCCCTAAGTGCTCCCCATCACCATGGAAACATCTAACATACTTGCGGGTAGCTGTGGATGTGGAATGAGAGGTTGTACAGAATACACATACGGACTCCAATTGGCTCACTAAAAACCTAGCTGTGTGTGTCCGTAATGAACAATTACCTTGTTAGCCCGCCTGGCACCTCATGTATGTCACTATATATGCTAAAATTAATCTTAGTGAATATCTAGCCTAAACAGGGCATACATCAACCAATACCCCAAATTTAGACATACTGCTCATAATTTATATGTACAAATACCAGGATCTAGGCGGGATAAATTGTCAATATCCAATTAGTAATCATGTAACAAAAACCGCTGTGTACTATGACAACCTCCTACACATCCCAAAACAATACAACAATGTACAAACCAGATAGATAATAACAACTGCATTATAACAACTATATATATCCTACAAACGCAAGCTAAGCAGGGTATGACAATCTGATCGTGTCTAGAGCTAGAATTATCCTACAAGCCTGTATTGTCATACCAGTCATCTAAAAGTATCGCTATTTAACAACGTATAAAGGAATTCATAAGAAACTATTGAACCCCTGGGACTCATTAAGACCCCGCGGGTGTATAGTGCCCAATCGGTAAATCCACCGTGCTTCCAACCTGAGGAGTTTGCCACCACGATCACCACCCCTAATGGATGCCGGAACATGGTCAATCATGCGGTATTTCAAAGTTGTTAAGGGGTGGCGATTAAGGGCGAAGTGCCTCGCTACAGGCTGCTCCCCCGTTCCCTTCGTGATGGCCTGTTTAATTGCAGACCTGTGGGCTGCCATGCGCTCCTTGAACATACGTTCAGTTTTGCCAATATATGACAGCCCACAGGGACACATGAGCTGGTACACCACAAATCTTGAGGAACATGTGAGTGTATGATAGATAAACATAGTTTTACCCGATTGGGGATGTTGAAATGTGTCCCCAGGGATCATAAACTGACATGTAGTACATGTACAGCGAATGCAACCCTTTTTAGTCTGTAGTAAGGGAGGGGTATATTGAGTGACATCAGTTTTAACTAAGATGTCTCTAAGGTTTTTATTCCTTTTGTAACAAGACATCAATTTGGTATTTTGCAATCCTAATTCTGGGTCACCCTGGATTATTGGCCACAATTTCTTGGAGATTTGATTAATACCTGAGCTGGCAGCATGATATTGAACTACCCAGGGGATCATAGGATTACCTGCAGTGCGGATTTTTGAAGGGTTAATAAGTGTGTCTCGGTCTATGCTCAACGCCTTATCTTTAGCAGCATTTAACAGCTGTATGGGGTAACCCCTTTTGGCAAACTGATCTATCATCACGTCCATTTGGACATTAGCAGTCACTGGATCAGAGGTAATACGTCTGACCCTCAAGAGCTGAGAAAATGGCAAACCCCTTTTGAGTGGTTGCGGGTGGAAACTCTTATAGTGTAACACATTATTTCTGTCAGTTTCCTTGGAATATAAAGAAGTTATTAATTGACCCTGCTGGAGAGAAATTTACACATCTAAGTAATTAATGACCTTATCACTAATCGTATAGGTTAATTTAATGGGATGCCGAAGCATATTGTGGGCCTGTATCACCTCTTCAAGTGATTCCTTAGGTCCCTGCCAAATTAATAGCAGGTCGTCGATGTAGCGGCAATAAAAAAGTATATTGGCCGCTACCTCGGGGTCTGCAAAAAATATCTGTTGCTCCACCAAAAACATGAATATATTGGAGTATGCCGGGGCCACAGGGGACCCCATGGCACACCCCTTCAGTTGCAGGAAATTCTGGCCATCATATAAGAAAATTTTTTTTTGCAATGTCATTTGCAATAATTGTAAACATAATTGCAAATCTGTACCCTGAAACTCCTCACAGTTACTTAAATATTGCTCCACTGCCCCCAAGCCCATTTCATGGGGAATGACTGTGTATAAATTTTGAACATCTATACTGCATAACCAGACATTAGACTCAAACCTCGGTAACTGTTGTAGTTTATGCAAAAGTGAGGTAGTATCAAACAAGAACCGAGGGTGTGTTTGTATACATGGCTGCAGTATAGAGTCCAAGTATAAAGCAACGGGTTGAAATAAAGAAAATCTGGCAGAAATAATAGGGCGTCCTGGTGGATTATTGAGGGACTTATGGATTTTAGGGGTCGTATACAATACTGGAATGACCGGGTTTGCTGGAATTAACGCGTTACGTATAGTGCTAGAGATTTTATCCTCCTGTACAGCCCTATCCAACAATACAGTAAGCTGGTGTCTAAATTCATTAGTGGGATCTTTATTGAGTCGACAATATGTGTCGGAATCTTGAAGTTGTCGCTGAATCTCATCTTTATAGTCCTGTTTGTTCTGGATCACCAGCGCCCCACCTTTATCAGCGGGGCGAAAAATAAGGTTGCTCTGGGCTGCAAGATGTTGGAGGGCTTCATTCTCTACTTTAGATAGATTAAAGCGCTGTCGTGGCATAGCAGCCAAGTGTTCATTAGTCTGTTCATCCAACAGTCGACCAAACGTCTTAATGGAGGAATTTTGTGATTGAGGTTCAAATTTAGATCTGGGTAAAATCTTCTGTAACTTCGTTGGTATATCAGAGTTCACCGCTGTAGTAGCTTGTTTGTTAAAGTACTCTTTGAGTTTAAGTTGTCGCTGCAAGCGATATTTTTCTACCTGCCAATTGAATGGATCATATTTAGAGGTCGGAACAAATGATAGGCCCCTCGACAATACTTGATGTTCTACGGTGGTCAACTCGTAATCAGATAAATTTACTACTAGCGTCTCTGATTTTTCGGAGGTCTTCCTACTCTGTTCCTGCCTCTGCCACTGTTTTTTTTTAGTGAGCCAATTGGAGTCCGTATGTGTATTCTGTACAACCTCTCATTCCACATCCACAGCTACCCGCAAGTATGTTAGATGTTTCCATGGTGATGGGGAGCACTTGGGGGAGGTGACGTATTATGACGTCACTCCCGCTGCGCCGGACGGAACAGACGGCGTCCTGACACACACGTGTGGCTCGAGCACAGGGTGATTTACAACCTTTAAAGGTAAGCTCACATTGTATGTTTTTTATACCTGAGGAAAATGCCTTAATAAATGTGGCATTGAAACGTTGTCATTTATATTGCCTGCCTGCGAGTTTTGTTATTCAAGTCACCAGGAGTGCCACGTCGTTTGGATGTGTATGTGAGTTATTACAGAGGCACCCGGTGCAGTAAATCCCTCAATGGAGAGCCGGATTCTATGGACTGTATATATATATATATATATATATATATATATATATTAGTTTCAATAAGATTTGGTTAATATGTTAAGTTGCCTTCTCAGTATAGGCTCAGGGCACTAACCCCAGTAGCTGTCCATGGGAATTGCATGCTCAGCGGGGCAGTGCCCATTCCGCTGCATAAGTGGATGCATGCTGTTGCTATATAATAGCAACACACGCTCTTCACAAGATCAATGTTTCTCATCCACACTCATTACTTGCTCCCATGCATGATTACAGGACTTTCTGCGGGCTGCACCCACTCTGTGGAAGCCCTACCACGTACAATAAGACTCCTCTAGTCTTCAAACCTTCAAGCGTTCCCTGAAAACTCACCTATTCAGACAAGCCTATCAAATTCGAGAACCGATCACATTACCTTCATAGCTTTCCTATCCAATGATATCCCCACAGTACAGTCCACACATATCCCCCACATATTTTCTTTCTTTATGCTCCCATCCTCCTGACCCTGGTTCATCACTGCTGTGATGTGATATCATGCAGCCCACCAAGAACATTTGCAATCTGGTGGACAACTACTGTATGCAATAGATAGCCCCTATCCTTGTGTATCAATGCCTATTTCCCCATAGATTGTAAGCTTGCAAGCAGGGCCCTCCTACCTCTATGACTGTTTGTTTTCACCTGGTTTTGTCTTCTAATTGTGTCCAGTTGTAAATCGCAACGGAATTTGCTGCACTATATAAGAAACTGTTAATAAATAAATATATGTATATGTATATATATTTATTTGCTTATACTAGGGTAGACAACATTTTTCTCCATTAAGATGTCTTTTCATCAATATTTGAATCTTATAGTGCTGTCATTTCATGAAAAGTTCACTATCTGCCCATTTTACGTGCTGGTATTAGTTAGTGTATATATGGTTATATATATATTAGCAAAATGCAACTTTCAAATTTTGAGCTATTGTATTACATTTTTAATTTTTTTAATGTATTTTTTATCTGATTTTTAAGTTAATATTATTAACACAGCAAGCTGGAGAACAATATCTGAGCAGTGAAAAGTGGTATAATTACAGTGCCGTGTCATATTGCATTTTGCAGCTAAAATGCTACAATGTTTAAGGTAGAAAAATAAATGTTTTTAAAGGAAGATTTGTTAATGGCATTTAAACTAAACTTAGGAAAACTTACACGTTGTTGCAGACAGGAAAATATTGAGGTGTTCCTTTAGAATTTCCCAATCATTTGGCAAAACCCCTAAGCTTATTAACAAAACAAATGTATGAAGACTAAAGACCATCGGTGCTGAAGGAACATTTGTCTTTAGAGTGTGAACATGCAGCAAATACTCTCGTCTATCACAGTTTCAGCATTGGAAGACTAGAACTTTATAATCAAGTTTCTGACATCGCTTATCAGACACATGATAAATATGAATTGACAACCTCCCTGTCAAATTTAATTAGATATGAAATTCAATGAATTCCTTCTGTTAAGTTGTAAGCAAAGGGAGAAAAAGTTTGTAACCTTAACTCTTGTCCCAGTTCCACAAGACCATTCCATCAGCAAAATAATATAAATGATTCTGTTTCAATGTCAATAAAATAACATTCTATGTAATAGACTAGAGAATTGGGTGAGACTGAAAGTATCCTGGCGCTAATTCACTTGTATGCATTAGAATAAATTATCATGTATTTCTTTTTTGCAACAAAGCCTAAAACATATCTAAGTTCACAGAATATATAAAAAAAAAATGTTATTGAGGTCCAAAGTAAATGTAATAGGAATGTTAAATACACATTTTTATATGGAATAATTATGACATGTATGAAATCACTATGCTGTTGGTTTGCTTGGCTGAAAATTTGCTGTTTAATTCAAATAGCATCTGTTTGGTTCCGTGGCATCTATTCTACATTTTTCGTAACTTGCTTATGCAGAACTAATTGAGTATTTATTTATTTGTATGGGATGCATCTTGGGTAGTCCATCATAAAACCATATTGGCATTTTTAAACATCTAATATAAAGTCTGGCTGTTCGAAAAAGGTGTTCTCTACCTAGTAATAAAATATGTACTATGGGACCCCCACTATCCTGTCTTCTGATGCATCTGGCTGCTGTTTACCAAATCTGGTACCAATATCCCCCAACTGTTCACATTTCATATCTTCAGTCTGTGGCATATTTATCAATTATCTGGATTTAGACCCAATAATTGTAATTTCTAATCACCGTTCATGGCAATAAGAAATGAAATATTGCTGGAATGTGTCAACATACTCCCATAGGCACAGGGGCTCCAAAAGGAGTGCATCTCGGTTATATGTTTGGAGTTACGTGGCCACATCAGCGGCCTCTACACTTTTCTATTGAGACTCCTTGCCTTGTGGAGTCTACTAACCACACATGTATGGTGGACATTGCTTGGGAGAATTCCAGTGTTAAATCTGACAGAGACCTGTAGGAGCTTTGGCTGCTGTCAAAAATAGAGGGCAGCAGCATATATCATTCCTTCTTTCTTAAAGTCTATGGACCCTAAATACTCGTGAATATACCTGAAAACGAGTGTCTTTGGGGGACATAGTGCAAATATTAAATGATAAATAGGCCCCTCTATACCCTCTGAAGGTGACTAGAAAATGAAAAAATGAGTCTTGTTCAGAAGGGGTGCAATCTCAAATTCAAGTTACTTTCCAAGGGTTGGGTACCGAATCTCAGTAATCGGGATCCTGACAGTCAGAATACAGACAGCTGGATACTGATGGTCAGAATCCTGTCAGATTGCAGTTAGTATACCCATACCCCTACTCCTACTCTAACACACCCCTCCTGTAGCCTAACCTTAACCTTCACCTCCCATAGCCTAAGGCTAACTGTCCCCTCTCGCAGACAACCCTAACCTCCCTCACCCCCGCAGACTGATTCCAACCCTGCCGTAGTGCCTCACCCTAACCACAAGGCCAGTACTTACCTTTGAGATCTATTGGGATTATGACTGTTGGGATCCTGCTGTTGGTATTCTGAATGTCCCCTTTCCAAAGATCCTGAATAACAGTGGCAGCCCTGAACTGCCTGATGGACACCTGGAGCATGAAGAAGAGGTGTGATGTTACAAGAGGAAGTTAGTACCTCTACTTCACTACATACTGCTTATACTACCCCTAATTACACCTAGTTTAGATAACTTCACTAATACAGACTTTGAAAGGCAGTCAGCAGGAAATAACAGATAATACTGTAGAAGTCAATACATTAAATGCTGTCTTTTAACTTCAAAATTGTAGAAATAATTATTTAAAAAGATCCAATAAATTAGAGTATACAATATTTTCTACAATTGAATGTAGAACTTGGCAAAGTACAATAATTTTTGATGCTATATTTCACAAAAGGTAACTTGGATCCCTTCACCATTCAAACTTCAGCATTGCTATGCACTACGTACTTGTAATGGAATGTATTTCTTTTACAGTTATTAACTTGTCTGTGTGTCTTCACAATTATGAACCAATTTTATCATACTAATTCTGTCTTTAAAATATACAGAAACAAGATAGAATTAAGTATTGTGCTAAATAACAAATCTATAAAGCAGGATATATTAGGGTTATCGCCTGCTTTCTGATTCCGAGCGCTCACAGCAGTGCTCCACGTAGTTTTCTTATCTCTATAAGCTAAGGCCATCCGAAGATGGAGTTAGCTTACTGTTCCCTATGGGGAAGCCTGGCTGGAGAAGGATATCTGAACCATCTACTCTTCATGATGCCTATTGCATTCATATAGCTTGGTACATGTGTAGCCTACTGGTAGTAAAGTGGAATGCACTTTACATTGGATGGCAGAATATATATTCATCGGGATAGCTGGTTTTCCGAAGAGATATCTCAACGCTCTCACATATAATAAATAGGTAATAAATGTATTTTCTATGACTGGCAATATGGACTGATAATTAGGGGTGACAATTCCCAATCCAGTCATGCATTGCTTTGAGTTCAGCCAGACACATAGTTAATACTCCCCAGAACAATAGAGTTCTACGAGGAGTGCTCTGTACATATTCACATTACTAACTTTATATGCAAAACTGCAACATGATCAACTCAATGGCTGAAGAAGGTCTCATCTATTATAATTATTACCATCTTTTATATGTAAAGTGCCACAAATTTCCTGCATCGCCGTACATAGGGGGTGAGTGCACGTTAATCAGTATTAAACAATGTACAGACAACAATGTATAATACATAATTCCACAATACAAAATTATACAATAATCATCAGGCAACAAGACATTGACAGAGAGTTATTAGAACAAGGAATTGTAGATCTAGCTATTGACAAGACAGTTGTATGTAGCACACACCTGTGTTATGTGGGCCAGTGCTCAGGAGCATGGTCTTGAGAAACATGACACAGGGGTGCAGTGTTCGGAAGGAAGACACAAGGGAAAAGGGTCCTGCTTGTGAGAGCTTACATTCTAGAAGGAAGGGACAGACAGAAATAGGGTGGCACTAAGTGGGGAGCAGTGATGGTACAAAGGCAGAAGAGTTAGGACTGGTAAGCACATACAGGAGGTAGAGACACACAAAAATATAGTAGTGGTAGTGGAGAGTGGCTTGTAGGTAGGCTTAAGATGATACAGCCATGGTGCTTGCTGCAGAGTTGTCCCAAACTGCGAAAGGAGCAATTGCATTCACGAATAAAGCTGTTATCGTGACCATACACAAAATGGTAATAATCTTGCTGGATGACAACAGTAGCATATGAGCCGCACGTGTCCCATTTGCGCCCATGTCTTAAACCATTTTGTTTGTGCAACAAACGTATTTGCTGTTATTTATCAGAGTTAAAAAAGCATCTAATACAGCAGAAACAACAACTTGTCTCATGGATGAAAAATATCAGAAAAAAAAAGGTTTGCTTACATACCGTACAATACAAAAGCATAATATGTGTCCAAGTGAAGAAGAATGCACTAATCAGTATTAGCGAAGCATTTGCAAACAGGCAGTCACAACTGGTTCATCATTATTATGTGGTATTACACCTGCCTCTGATCCCCCACAAATAATACAGCTCTCCCAGGTGTATATGCTAGTTTGCACTGCACCAGCTTGGATAATACTACATCAGGCCCATAGTGTGTGAAGCTCAGAATCCCTGAACCCATGTGACTGTGCCAGGACACCTAATATTAGATATCATTAATAGATGGTTACCCAAGCTGCAAAATTTGTGTCTTACTATAATACAGTTATATACCATTATATATGTGAAATATGATCACGGTAAAATGTAATTCTGAACCACAAATCACATGGCAGTCCTTAATATGTAAACACCATAGATGAAAATGCTGCTATTTTAGATTGATTGGAATCATTTCATTTATAACTGTAAAAGACATTTACATCACATTTAAATTCATATGTTGGAAAAAGCTATCCATCATGTTTACAATTTAATTACCTAAGCCAAATACAGTATATATTCATACAAAAATACCATTTGTTGTACATCTGATTACACATTCCTTGCCTCAAGACATCAAAGATTGCCATTTTCGCTGGCCTTTGGTTAGAACTACAGAGATGTCAAGTAGATAACATGCAGTTCTTGTGCCTTCAATTGTGGCCTGGTGTATTCTTGTGTTTGCTCCGGGGCCTTACCTGTTAGATTCACTGTAATCTTTGTTGCAACGGTGGAATGGTGGCTTGTAAAGGCAACGAAGCATGACGGGGATTCTGAAAGGGTGGATTAAAGAGAAAATCTACTTTCTTATTTTTTTCTTTCTCTAAAACCTGAAAATAGGACTTGTTCTATTTTATTTTCCCTAAAAATAACACAATACATTACTGGAAATTCTCTTTGTTACAGATAGAGAAACATTTACTAAAAAAAAAGACTTTAATATTTATATTGTTACAGAAGACTTTAAAAATAATTGTCCCTTTTTACAAAATATTTCTCCATCCCTACAGTGAGCACTTGGCAGAATAAAAGTGTGACAACACTGGAGTTTTACGGAAAATACAATGACATATAAAGGTACATTATCCACAATCCAGTGTGCAGTGTCTGCCATTGTCTCATATAAATTAAGCTGGGCTCCTGGCAGAATAGGGAGAAAGTATTGCCACTTCATACCATGTTATATGGATGCCATTTCACCATGGTATGTTGTGTAACCCTGGCTTTTGTAACAAAAGGACAAACGGAATTTGTCCAAAGCTCACCAAAACATGGGCGCCCATCATTAGTTTAGTAATGTAGCCAGGGATTGGATAGACAGGTCTGTCTCGGCTCCCTGGTGTCCCAGTAAGACAATAAGCTCTGTGTTTCCTTTTTCCACGTGAAATGTAAAAATGTACCTAAACTCAGGCCAGTAATCGAATGTAAGATCTGTGTGTCACTGCTGAGTTAGATGTAATCTTTTAATTACATTACTCTACTTTGCTCACATCTGAGCGTTGTGTTATTTCTGAGCACTTTAGATTGTTTCACTATAAAAAAATTCAAGTTTACAATTCCTCTGAGGAGGTGATCTAGACTGTCTGTAGTCTGCGGATGCTTTAAAACCATTTACAACTGAAAATCACTCCTTCAGATTTTCCCAGTTTACTCACCTTTGGCGCGTTTAAATTTGTGACATATTCATTTGATTTTTTTGCATATTTGTGCTGTAAAATGTATCTCTCTAGTCAGGGAAGTAAGTTCATCCCACTCGCCCTGATGCAAGTTGGAGTTTGGTGCCCCTTCCCCCCCCCCAAAAAAAGGAAAACAAATATGGTGGGGTGATTTAGATAGCGCTCTCAGCCAGCCTGTATTGGCTGGGCTCCAGCTACAGTACTCTGTGATTCATCTGTCTGCAACATGCAGAATCAGTGTTCACTAGTGGGTTCCATCTCGCAGTCCAGCAGCAGTGGTGGGTGCACTGTTGCTTGCTGCAACGCAGGCTAAGCGATATCAAGCAGGGCTGTCCTGTCCCCTATTGCAGGTGTTCGCAGGGGTTGCAGTTGATATACCGGCTTTCGGGATCCCGCCATCCAGGAGACTGATGCCAGAATCCCAACAGCCGGTGTAATGCGGCCAGCCGTAATCCCGACAACCGCAAGGTATTCCCACTCGGTTGGTGGGTCCATGCCACCAACCAAGTGGGAATAGAACCTGTGGCGAGCAAAGCTAAATTCTGGCAGACGGCATCCCGTCTGCCAGGATATCATAAGTATTCCATTCGCAGGGCTCCTGGGACCGAGCCGATTAACTCTGCAGCTGCAGTGGGTGCACCGCAGAGATCTATTGGAAGTACAACGGTCACACTTAGATCCTGCTGTGAACCACACAGGTGCTGCTTTACATGCAGGTGCCCCTTCAGGGGTTTGAGCCCGGAGGCAGGTGCCTCCATTGTCTCTGGGAGTTACGCCCCTGTCCCTAGTTACATCAGCGGCCACCATCTTTGTGAACGTAGATGCGGTTTTCACATGTTTTCACAGAGCTCTATGGCACACATTTGCAATAGCCACTTTAGCACCATTTTTGGCTCAGGAAACCTGTGTACATCTATGTACACTACATAATGACAGAACAGATGTAATAATTAGAATATTTTATAATGATGCTGTCAGACATCACTGTTCTACTTTGTAAAACAGAAAATGCAATTTACCAAGAGCTGTCTGGATTACTTCTTGAAATGAAGCGCAAACATATTAGTAATGATGACAAAACAATTGAATTAAAAGCAAATGTGCACAAATGCTGCTAGTATGCATGGTCCTTATGGGCTGTAATGCCAAGAGATGAATTGGCCTCTAAAAGGAAACTGCATTGCAGAGATGTAGATGATGTTCAGTCAGCTCATCTCTAAAATAGAGTCTTATTCAGTTTAGAGTGCAGATCCTGCTAAGAAGCAGACTCTGCAATCCTTTTTTTCGCATGCTGGGGTGGCCCGCCCATCACAGGTCAAGGCCGCCCAGCATACTGACCAGGCTGCCCAGTGGCCTGGTCGCAGCAACTGTGGATGACCCTGTGCCTCCGCAGCCCAGCTGCGAAGGCAGGTGACCTGCTGCCATTTTTTCAATCAGAGCGGCTGCGTGTGACGTCACACAGCCACCATGAAAATGATGCCTACCCACCCCCGTTTTTCCCGCACTGCCCCCACAATTCTCCATACCTGCCCACCCTGTGTCGTGTTCGCAGCCAATACAATGCTACCGCTTTGTCCGGGCCGTGCACATGCAGGACGAATAACCCCCTATACTTTTTTAAAATGATCTTTGATTTTATCCAAAGTAAATATTATGTGATAAATGTATAAATATATTATTGGTATAGTACTTCACTTACAGGAATATCCTGTTGGGAGCAAATTTTCTAAAAATCTCACACCACAGGGATTTTACAGCAGGTGCAAGATTTTTTTTTTTTTTTTACGGTACTCAATATTAGTTATGTTATTTGAGCACCTTCAAAGCAAGTTACATTTTTCCTAAAATTTATATTTTAACAAATATTGGTCTGTACTTGCTTTGGAATTCCTGGACACCCCTCGCCGTGACTAATTAAGCAATTGGAAGTTTCCAGTTAGCTTATACCGCTTTCAGATCGCTAATGCCGGATCCCACCCGGTAAGAGAAACATGTCCTTACCGGGTGGGATCCGGCATTTGCTATCCTTTGCTGGCTTCCGACCCGGCAATATACCGGGTCAGTTGCCATAGCAGCAGGGGGCGCAGCAGCAGCAGGGGCGGGGGTGGAGGCGGCGCTGGGAGATAAGCTCATCTCCTGCGCCGCCTTTCCCTATGCTGTGAATGGGAACCAAGTCGCATCAACGCGCCTCCCATTCACACTGCACCTGACCCGGTATTCAACCCCGGTATAACCCTTCTTTTATACCGGGTTGAATTACCGGGTCAGACGACCCGCTAATTCTCGCAAAGTGCTTTCACATCGCACACTGACCCGTGTCGACACGGCAATAAGCCGTGCCGATACCGGGTTATTTGTGCGATGTGAAAGGGGTATAAGTTAGTCCAAGAATTACTTACTTACTGCAGCGCTGTCTTCCTCCTCCACTTCCAAGACATGCATGAAGTTGTCTCTTCTCATCATCATTGCAGGTAGCAGGACTTCCCAAATGGGGACAGATATTACACCTCACCCTGTATCCCCTGCCCGCACTACCACTCACCCTGTACCCTCTCCCCAAAGGATGCACTACACTACCACTCACCCTGCACCACCCTTTCTGCAACACTGCACTGCTGCTCACCCTGCACCCCCTCCCCACAACACTGTACTACAATACTGCTCACCCTGCATCTCCTCCATTCCTATACACACTGCACTACACAACACTACTACTGATCACTTTGCACCCCCTGTCCGTACACACTACACTACTGCTCACCTTGCACCTCTCCCCTCACACACTGCACTACACTACTACTGCTCATTGTGCACCTCTTCCCACACACACTGCACTACACTACCGCTGTGAGACCTGTCAGTTTGTCCTTCCTCCAGGACTGTGCTGCATGTGGCAGCAGGGCCAGAAGCAAGAGGAGCATCCAGAACATATCGGTGATCCATGATCGCATTTTATTTTTTCTACCCGCATGATTTTGGCTACAAAAAATGCAAAAGTTAATTAAATATAGTGGGTATCAGGAGCGCGCATGTCCGCCGAAATTCAAAACTGGTCACGAGTTCCAATTATTTTTTTGTGGCCAAAATCTCACACCTACAGTAATTGAATTTCCCTTTTAGTGTCTTTGATAACACTAGTAATTCAGCTCACCTTTTATTACAGTCCTAGTATTTGCTCTGTCAAAGAGTCACTTTATCTTCTCCTAGAGCTCTCCAAATCAATAATAGAGGTTTGATTAACCTAACACTGTGCAGTTTGGTGTGTTGCCTTGGAGAAAGTACTATGTGTGATATCATTAGGGTGGGGTATTCTGTCAATGCGGTGTCAGGCATAGCTCCCTGAGTTTGTTAGTAATCTACATTGTGTGATAACATAAATCTCTAACATACATTCTCCAATTAAGCACAGAAAGTGTTGAAGATGGTATAAACAGATATTAAACTGATGACACATCTTTAGCACATTCCAGGTACTCTTTAATCAGTGTAATTAAAACAGTCTAACACAGAAAAGTAACATATGCAATGAAAAGTCAGAAGGTGTTAGTGTCCCTATAAACAAGATAACAAAGCAGTGTAGAGCAGAAGCAGATTTAGACCTCATGGGGCCAGGGCCGTCTTAACAGCAGTGTAGGCCCCTGGGCATAGCAATGCACTGGGCCCCCTGCCCATCCTCCAGCGGTAGGGGTGGGGGGTGCTATCAGCGGTAGCTTTGATGTCCCGCCGGCAGTAAGGGGCGTTCTATCTTCAGCTCAGCATGTAGGACCTGGAGCAGTAATGTCTGCTAATTACTTCTTTACTGCACAGATGGGGCTAAACTGTAGAGGGGGCATTGGGCTGGATGAAGAAGCCCTGGTACATGACTTTCAGGATGGTAGGGGGTGTTTAATACGCAGGGGAGGGGTGGATAGTGGAGTGGGCTTAATATTTATCATTTTCCGGTGGGAGGGCAGCTTGCTTGACTGCGGATATCTCCAGTTCCTGAAAATATATTTCTTAGTTTTGAATGGGATAAAAAAAACTAGAGAGTCCCACCTGTCAGGAGATACTGGGGACACCTTTCAGAAGGTTCTGGGGACTTGGGGATCAGAGTTCAGGAGACAGAGCAATTCACCAACGAAAATATAAAACTGCATATTAGGCGTGTGGAGCTGGAGCTGGAACCAGCTGCTGGAAGGCTGATATCTCCAGTTCTGGGCATAGTAGGGACAAGCTGCCAGTGTCCACCAAAAGGGGAGAGTCCCAGCTTTTGGAGTTGACCCTCAGAAAAACTCTAAGTCAGAAAGAACCCGAGATATCTGGCTGGGAAGAGCAATTAACAGGCTTGGTTGGGGACCACTGCTTTCAAGTCAGATATCTCCTGTTCCCCAGGGCCGATTTTCAAAAATCTGGTACCCCTGGAAAGAGGGGACCCTCAGCTATCAGCCTAGGGCCCTTATACACCTGGGGCCCTTGGGAAAGAGCCCATTGAGCCCATACGAAAAGACGGCCCTGCATGGGGCCCTAAGCAAGGCACCGATTTGGGGCCCCCTTTCCTCTAACAATCCATAGCATAGGGGTTTATTCAATGCTTGTCAGATCCTTTCCAACAGAAATGATCTGACAATGCAGTATTCAATTCGCGGCCATTTGGCCGTTCCCGACAATGCCAATCGTCTTTTTTTAAAGTCGGATTGACATTATCGGAAACGGGGCTTAAGCCGCCGATCCACATGCTTTCCGACAAGTCAGAATTTCTGACTTGTCGGATAAACGGGAGTATGATTGAATAGGTTGAATCTGGATTCCACCTTAAACTCCTGGGAAATACGACTTGAATCGAATACACCACATAAATCTATTTGTTCCTGATTTATGCTCCTTGCATTGTTTGTCTGGCTCAGGTGATAGTAGAAAATGAAGAGGCATGTGGTCAGAGGTGGGGAGGTACTGGCAGAGAGGGGGAGGCAGAGATGGGACACACGAGAAGAGGTGGGAAGATAGCGGAAGAAAGGTCAGGTACTGACAGAAAGGGGTGGGGAGATACTGGCAAAGGAGGTTGGCACTAACAGAGGGGGGGAGACCCTGTCAGAGGAAAAGGGAGGCACTGTCAGAGGAAGTAGGAGGCACTCACAGAGGTTGAGAGGGGGTAGGCAGTGGTAGAAAGGGGGAGGCAGGGGTGAGAAGGCACCACCAGAGGTGCAGAGGTACCAGCAGAAAGGGGGGCGGCACTGGCAGAGGTGTGGAGGCACTGGCAGAGAGGAGGGGAAGCACTGACAGAGAGGGTGGAGGCTCTGACAGAGAGTGGAGAGGCACTGACAGAGGAAGAGAGAGGCACTGGCAGAGGAAGAAGGAGGCACTGGCAGAGAGGACAGGCACTGGCAGAGGGGGAGCACTGACAGGAAGAAGGAGACACTACCACAGGAAGAAGGAGGCAATGTCGGAGGAAGAGGGAAACACTGGCAGAGGGGATAGGCATTGGCAGAGGAGGTTGGCACTGGCAGAAAGGGGGGAGGCATTGGCAGAAAGTGGGGGAGGCACTGGCAGAGGAAGAGGGAGGCACTGGGAGAGGTGAAAGGCACAGAAAGGAGGGGCACTGGCAAAAGGGGGGAGGCACTGGCAGAGAGGGGAGGCACTGACACTATCACCATAACTGCTGCAAATTTACAAATCCCTTGGACTTCTCTCCCCTTTTCTCCTAACTCTTCGGTTTCTTCTTATCTTTGGTACTCTTGGTGGTAGCCAGAGTGCATCCTTTCCCAGCTGGCGGATCCATGGTTCCGCCTCACGCTCCCTGGGGGCCTTGTTCAGGGACTGACAGGGAACTCTAATCCCTTCCGCTGCAGTGGCTGCCATAATCCCATGGTTGCTGTACTTCCGCTGCTGATTACAAGAGTCTGTAAGTACTGCAATGCTCCTGAGTCCTGACCACCCCAGCGCTGCTACTGCCATCCAGGACACAGCATGGTCCCCTGCTACAGCACACGCTCTGTTCACAACAGGAGACCTGATAACTGTACAATTACTGTGGTCATAGCTGCTGGGGTAGAAAGTATTCAACCAGGCAGCCAGCGTCAGCACGCTTGTAGTTGCTGCTGCCCAGAGTACAGGAGGGCCTGTTGGCAGGCCCTCCTGGGACCCACCGGGACCCTAAGCGATTGCTTTGACCATATAGCTGTAAATCCGCTACTGGTGTAGAGGCCAGAGTAGGAGGATACTTTGTTATTGAGGGGCTGGGTGAGGTAATCAGGCACGTTTCACTAACACAGTGAGTACACACTTCAGGGGAAGGCAAAGTACTTTAATTTGTATTTTTAAATGTTTAATATTACTGTACATATTTTACACTGGCAAATATATATGCCATATATCTGCAGCATATAATTAGATTTTTTTTATGATGCATGGCTAGCTTTGCTCGCCATGCTTCGGGAAAGGTGCCTTGCTGCGCTCGGCACAGGTTACTGTTCCCAATCCTAGTACACATGGATGATAAAGTATGAAAAAGTTGAATAAAAAATAAAAAAACTTCTGTCGACCATTGCCATGTCGACTTTTTGACCCTGTCGACCTAATGCATGTCTACCATTGGTGGTTGACCTATTGACTGTAGACCTTTTAAGTGTAGGTATCTATAGGCCAGATACCGATACAAACTGACTTATTGTTATTGAGTGTCCTCTTACATATTTGCTCCCTGCGCTACAAGTCGGGTTACACATTATGTATAAGTGTCCTGTAACTCGGTAGCGCCAAGCATCTTTTTGTGCATTTTTTCACATATTCTGTGTGTAATTGCGACTCTATCTGCATCCGAAATGTCATGTTACAGTGTTTTCTTGGAAAACACAAGAAGAAGCTGTTTGTATTACATTACTTTGTGTCTAAGACGCATGTTAGTGGAAAAATAAACAAAAAAGACGCTCGGTGCTACCAAGTCCCGCCACGGCATGGCACGACTTCAAGGGCTGTTTAGTGTAACTGCAGCAAGGATGTAAGAGGACACATCTGTACTCTGGTGCAAGGGTCTTGTGGACACTAAATGAAGTTCCAATCCTTTATCTCCACTCCTTCATTTTCACAAAGAGACTCAAAACAAGAAACCCAAGGGTGAAACCCCAAGGGAACATTTGAACCTGTACTATTTGGTTTGGCACTCCCGAAGACCACCATTCTAAAGAAATCTTCTGGTCCATTCTGGCAAAGAACCAACCTTCACGAAAAAGACTTTTATTGAGCTGTATTGCATGACTTTAATGCTTCTAATATTGTAGCGCAATATAAGTATTGCATTGTATGCAGGGCTGGATAAGGTCCACATGGGCCTGGGGTTAAAAATGATCAAGGGCCTATTGTGAGAAGTTGAGAAGGTGTGGCTAATGCTGTGTGGGTGTGTCCATTGACATATGGGCATGTACACTCCCTACGCTATAAGCCCTAATGTCTCCCAAAATATGTAAAAGTAGAATAACAGCATCACTTTATGCAAAAATTAGAAATATAATTTTAATTCTTAGAATTTACGGCATCTATATGACCAGCTGGACAGTTAATAATGGTGATGAGCCTATTTTTATCTGGGGCCTGGAGCTGTAGCTCCATCCGCCCCGTTGTTATTCTGGCCCTGATTGTATATAAATATATATGTGTTAGGCGCGGCGGTCCGTGATGCCGCTCCGACTGTTGCCGAGCGACGGTCACGGCCGTCGCACCTCCTTCCTTACCCGCCCGGCGCCTAGCAACGCCAGGACGCCGTGCGTGCTGTGCCGCCGGGTCCCTGGCAACGCTAGGACGCCGGGCGTCCACAGCCGCCGGGTCCATGGCAACGGGGACGCCACTGGCGGCCCGCGTTCCCCGTTGCCAGATACTAATTCTATTTAATGAGTTGCTCGTGCAGCAGGGCAGCTGCACGGCAACCATCAATTAGGGTCTGGGGGCTGGTCTGGCTGGCTCTCTGGTCATTGGACAGCAGGTCCTTTTTATTTGGAGTCTGCACATGGCAGCCTCGCCGGTGATAGCTTCCTGTATGCTGTTCCTGCCCAGCTGTATCCATTATCCAGCATTCTGTTATCCGGTTGATCCTGCTCCCTGTGATCCTGAGTCTTGGTGTTCAGAAGCCGGTCCTGTGAACCTCTCCCAATCTCAACTCAAGTGCACCTGTGACTGTCTTCTCGGGATTCTTGCTCGTTGGGGTTTCTCTCCCGGTTTCGTGAGTGGTGGCTTCTGCCACGTCTTGCGGCCTAGGTCGCTTACTCCTTGTATTTATTTGATACTAGTGTTTTTGCGGAGGTTTCCGCCCTCACTGTCTTCCCCGGTACACGACGGTGCTGTGTAGGGTGTGGACAGTGGTACCTTTGTTGTTCGTTTTTCTTTGGCGGCGTTGCGCACATATATATTTAGCTTTAGGTTTCTTAGTAGCCCCTAGCTCTCGGTTGTGTTTAGTTAGAGGTCCCCTTGTTATCCTCCCGTCTCGGTTCACGCCTTGTCTCACACTAAGACCTGGGGGCATCGGAGTTGGGCAGACCTAATCCGCCCTTCAAATGCGGCTGCCGTGGGCCCAAGAAACCACAGTCTCGATGGCGTGAACTGACCACGCGGGGGAAACAACGGAGTTAGGTTTCTAGGGGCTACCATCTCAACTAGTCATTATTTCAGCGTCACGTTCTGGTGCTTTAGACTTGCTACACCTCACCTTTGTTCTGAAGCACCAAGAATGTAACAATATGTAGATATAGATATATATGTGTGTGTGTATGTATATCTTTATATATAAAAGTGAAAATATGTATATACTGTATGTATGTATGTATGTATGTTTGATCTTCATAGGCTCCTACATGGCTTGATAGAGCTGGACCAAAGTTATATATATATATATATATATATATAATTGGTCTGTTTGTTTGTTTGTTTGTTTGGCATTTGTTTGTTTGTTTGTCTGTTGGTGTACACTGGGCAGAACTTTGACCCGGGGAGCCTGTTCTGGACCTACCACTGGATGGATTTGATTAAATTATTTTAATGAACTGTAATAACTGACAGAAATGACCATAATAAATTTAACTGAAATAACTGACTGAAATAACCATACATCATTGAACTAAAATAACAGGATCAGTACGAAATCCTACCGGACGGGATCCCGGCAGTCGGAATACCGACACCGGAATCCCGACCAGCACAATCCCGACAGGGGGGCGAGCGCTACGCAGCCCCTTGTGGGCACAGTGCCTCGCTACGCTCGGCACACTAATTTATTCTCCCTCTACGGTTGTCGTGGACACCCACAGAGGGAGAATGTGTCAGGATTGTGCCGGTCGGGAATCCGGTGTCGGTATTCCGATCGCCGGGATTCCGTCCGGCGGGATCTTGACCGCATCCCAAAATAACTGACAGAAATACAGATGGGAAGACAAAAAATGCTGTTTACCCAAAAGTCTTGGAATAGCAACATTGATAACAGAAGGAAAACTTTACATCCATGTCGCAATGGAAAAGTTGTTATAAAATTGAACAGAAAGAAAAACTGGGGATTACGGCTACTGATGACATCCCAAAAACAAAAACGACACTGGGCAGCCACCTCGTGAGTGTGTTGGAAGAGTAACTAAGCTACTAATTATTTTTTAATATGTTGTAAGTTACATCAACTCATTCTTACCTTAATAACTGGAAAATTTAAACCCGAGCAACGCGCACGCATCACGTGTAGGATTAGCCATGCCCAGCTGCTCATATTCGCCCCACAAATATACAAATTTTACTTATAGTATGCAAAACTCACATACTGTAGGATTACATACTCAGCATATACTTTATGCAGACTTGCGCTGCTTCCCGCATCTCCTTTCCGCAAACCAGGAAGTTCCATCAATCCAAGCCTCAGTTTCAGTGCCGGTGAGGTCAATTCTGCCTACTTCACGACCACCCTCTGCTTTAAAGTGGGGGTCATGGGTGTTGAGGGGGCTCCAGAGATATCAGTGTACTGGGTCCCAAGGTTTCTGTTGCCGACTCTGATGATGTCTGACTTTGAGTAAACCTACAGGGAAGTATACTGTACATAAATCAGCCCTGAATGTGGGTACCCAGAGTCGGAATGGGGCATGAACGGCCCACTGGGGGAATGCAATGGTAGGTGCCCATGCTTAGGGATGTGGCCAGTCCTCAGAGGGGGTCTGGCCAGCAGCCACATTGGTTTACCTAACCATTAGAGAGTGAATGGTCTGGGCCTCTTGTTTTATATATATATATGTGTGTATACCAAACAATTACTCTCCTGTGCTTATTGTAATAATGTGAATAAAAGCTTAGAATAGGCTGCCTATAACTTCTAAGTTCCCTGTTAGGAGGAACTACAGTAAGTGTAGGAAATGTGTAACAATAGAAGTAATGGCACCAAGGGGTCGTATCAACACCCAACAGTAAAATGAACCCTTACAGAGTTTCACAAATTAATCTGATCAAACATTAAAACATAATAGTAACATGTTCCTTCATAAAAATGTATTATAAAAACACAAAGACAGATTCAATGTCCGTAATTACACAGAAATAGTGTGTTGAGTTTTTCCAACAATTCATACAATACACTTGTAGCAATGAGGAAAAATTTAGGTATATCACTACAATCTCCTCCTTTTCCTTATTGTAGATTTGGAGGTAGCATCACAAAAATAGATAACCCAACGTGTTTCGTCTTGTTCCAAGACTTCATCAGGGGTAAATCTCAACTAATTGGTAGGTACTGTCAGTGCATAGAAAAAACAACCAAACAATCATTCATGAATGCTTGAAAAAAGACCCAATATATCACTGGAACTTTATGATGCGCAGTCAATCAGGCCTCATAAGTCTACTACTCGGACTTGACATTTAGAAACTCAGGTATAGGAGGAATTCTTAAAGGTATAGAACCTGAGCAGTTCATATACGTATGGAACCCTCCTGTACAGCAATAGTGGTTGCCCAGTATCTGTGTTATGACTATATATATATATGTATATATATATATTGTAAACACAAGTCCTTTACAGTATAATCTAACATATGTATAATTCAAGTGCACAGTCCTGAACTTAATCTCTAGAGGTGGAGGTGGGCCTCCAGGCAGTGGGGCCCACCGGGAGATTTCCTCTGTATCACTGTAGACCAGTCCAACCCTGTGCGTACCATAATATTTATAGTGCGCAAACATTGTGGACCAAGGCTAGAACTGCTGGTTGGCCAGGATGGCAGTAACCAGATGCACCATTCGGGGAAGGGGGGGGGGGATTATGGGTGTAGACATTACTTGAATCAGCTGTCCAAATTATTTAAACTCCTAGGAGAACCAACAGCGCCAGATGCTGAGGAAGGCTTGCCACAAATTACCCCAGCCATGCCTTTACCTCTACACTCTATGAAATGCAGTGCACGCGACATGGTGATGTTTCAGGGCAGCTGAATAGTAGTAGTTAGTCAACTCCTTTACTTTGCCAGTGGCATCCCCTGACCCCTAGATACAGTTCTTTTGTGGACATTTGTTAAGGGCTACTTGTTGCTAAAGCACTAACATGAATTGAAACACTTAATTTTTCAATACCACCATATATCAGAAAGCTGCATTGAATAATGCAAAACAAATAGGTTCTTAGCTAGCAGCTGAGGATATATGTTCAGTATTGATGTTTTCGTTGTAGGTAATGTTCTAAAATTGGCCCAGTCTTTGGA
This sequence comes from Pseudophryne corroboree, assembly GCF_028390025.1. Classification (NCBI taxonomy): domain Eukaryota; kingdom Metazoa; phylum Chordata; class Amphibia; order Anura; family Myobatrachidae; genus Pseudophryne; species Pseudophryne corroboree. The sequence goes on along the minus strand of NC_086447.1, from coordinate 293,340,127 downwards.
TAGATTTTGATTATACATAAATCTGTTGAGTAATGTTAGTTACATCATTAACCTTTATGCTTTTAGAAACGTAGCCACTGGTCAGGAATATCGGTGTATTTGCAGTCTTGCTCTGATAATGCATGATATCATTTCTTCACATTTCTTTTGTGCTACACTTAAAGGACAACACAGCTGTGCATGACAGAAATGTGTTTATTCTCTCATTAGAAGAAGTACAAAAAGATAGTAGAGTTGTAAGGCCAATCATAAAGAAATACTGAAGAACGCCCTTCATATGTTTGCTCAAGCACTTTATGAATGCTTTTCAAACAATCTTTTCAGAGGTATTAGTAGGAATAAGATATCTTAAAAGTCAAAGGAAGACAAAGGTAATGCATTTATAGGAGTAGCATTCAAGATAACGTTTTCCTAAGTGTTTAGATTAGTTAAACATTAATGAAGCAGGAATAGAGATAAAAGGTATTTCATAGTAGCTGCAAGTTAGATCTTTAATAAGAGAGGAAACCTTTACTCTCTTGATTGGGATATAACCTTGCTATGTTTTGACAGTGTAGTTTGTAAATGTATTGAGTTAGTAGAGATGTAAATATGGCCACGCATGCATCTGAGGATTTCAGCACAATATACAGTTTGGGCAAGTTAAAAGAATAGCTATTTATTAATCTACTGTTTTCTACTATAGGATCTGCTTACCATCATGTTTCAGTGGCTGAGGTTATTGTCATGTATCTAGTGTTCCCCCCGGGACATTTTGGGGGCAGGGCGCTGGTGCTGCAGGGGCACTGTGTGTGTGCGCGAGCCAAAGGGGCATGGCCGGCCGGGCAGGTAGCGCAGACCTGCTCGTGTCACTATTAGGGGCGGACCGGCCCACTCAACATCACTAGTGGAGGCGTGCCCAGCCTGTCGCGTCCCTGGGCATGCTGGGTTTCCCACAAGCGCTCTCTTTCCTGTGATTAGATGCTGCATCTATTCACATAGTGGCGGCAGCAGCAGGCTGTTTTAGCAGGGCGGCGCTGAAGGGGCAGGGCTCATTTTGCACTTTAAAAATCGGGCAGGGCGTGGCGCCTGCTAAAACATCCCAGCATGAACACTATGTATCACTAAACATTGCAGTAATGTCTAATGATGTACCACCACAATTTAACATTCTGGGGTTCACAGCCACTCGCTTTAGCATGCCCCCTAAACAGAGGTGAGGAATGCTCACTGTGACCCATAAGTGCCCATAGCATGTCAATCATGCTGCAGAATCCACTTGGGTTGCAGTAACATCACAGCACGGGTGTAGTATGGTATGCCGGCGGCCGGGCTCCTGGCGACCAGCATACCGACGCCGGGAGCCTGACCGCCAGCATACCGACAGCGTGGCGAGTGTAAGTGAGCCCCTTGCGGGCTCGCTGCACTCGCCACGCTGCGGGCACAGTTTATTCTCCCTCCAGGGAGAATATGTGTCGGTATGCCGGGTGTCGGGATTCCGGCTCCGGTATACTGTGCGCCGGGATCCCGACATTCGGCAACCAGAAGACCACCCTCACAGCACATGTGCAGTCCCAAAACCATTAGTCATTTGCAACCAAACTGGGATTATGTGCGGGCCTGAATCAGGCCCAGGGTAGTCTAGCACTGTAGTTTTGTTGCTTCTGTATGTTTTAATTGTGTGAATAAAATGCAAATTTTAAGTGAAAAAGATGCTTGGTTGCACGGGACCTGGTGGGCTGAGAAGGGCTATTTGGCGTGACTAAAACAACATTAAATAAGAACGCATCTGTAGAAACTATTTCTGAGATGAAAATTAATTAACAGTAACAGCCACTAACAGTGATGTTATAGAGCAGAGGAAAGTAATTTGTGAGTCAGCCTGGCTTCTCTGTCAGGTGGTTTGCCGCCATTTTTTAAATCGGAGTGACTGCGTGTGACGTCATGCAGGTGCCCCGAAAAATGCTCCCGGAAAGCCCGAGTTCAGCCCACCACTCCCACCGTTGTCAATCACACTGCAGTCGCATCCTGCCGCAATGTGCTATAGCACACGCACACTAATCTGGTATCATTGGGTATAACATAGGATCAGTGTGCTATAGCCAAAGACATACAGTAAGTGAGCATTCAGAGAGGAGATATGTAGACCTTCCTAAATATAGGGATAGCCATTATAGAGGAATAGCATGAACATATTATAGCCAGCATTAGGCAACAAGCATGCTATTAAGCATTATATTATATTTTGTGTTCACAATGTTCACTAGTTTCCTTATAATTATTATAAAAACATGGCTTCTGTTTGGCTATAATAGAGCAATAATTATATGTATTCTCTATAGAAAAGGGAGACCATTGGATTACTGTGACTCTATGTAATGCTCTTGCTTTGCTCTGTCCCCATATGTCTTGAAGTGACAATGACAAATGCAATGCTATAGGGCACGTGTGTTTTATTTACTGTAAATGAGCATGTTGTTAGGATACAAACACCTCTTACTCAGCCACTTAGTTAAAACCATTAAAGCTCATGCTTTCTGGCTTCCATGAGGTGATGATTTTAGTCTCTTTCTATAGTCTTTAGCAGTCTTATATATGGTAACATATGTTATTTTATCAGTGTAATTGTTTTCACCTTTTCTGTAGTTAGTAAAATAAATCTAATATCTCTAGAAATAAAAGGCCAATGTTGCTCGCTTTGAAATGTTTATTCACTTGTCTTTTAACAAAGAGATCTTTTACAGACAAATGGGCCTTTTGCTTTCACTCGAGGGACAAGTTGTATCAACACGTATCTGAACTGTCGCCAGGATCCTAAGCTATAACATAGTCATCTCTCTTTTACTCTAATAGGGCCTCACTTAGACTGATGAGTAAATCCAGCTAAAAGGTGAAATTTTGCACCTTGGCAAATCCGTGTTGTGCTGCGGGGTGGTGAGACTAATTGAAAATGTGCAGACAGAGTCAGAGTTGGGTTGGGGAGGCAAAAAGACATTAATATATTTGAAAATCTGTTTATTTCGGCACTGAATACTATATCTTAAATACAGGGGTGTCACTGTGACACCTGGTGCACTGTAAAATACCCCCATGCTGTCAAAAAAGGGTGTAACTTTGCAGGAAGGTGTGTGGTCTTGCAGCCTGGACCCAATTTTCATCACTCCTGGTAATCCTGGCAATGCTGAGCTGCCCTGGACACTGCCTGGCTGCTCTGCCAAATCCTATATTGTGACAGAAGTCGAGTGCTGCATGCAGTGTTACAGTGCAGCACTCCGTTCCTGTCACTGAGGGGGAGATGGCATTTTAGTGTCACCCCTCGGAGGGTGATACCCGGGTGCAGCCCCCCAAAGCTACCTAGTGACATTGCTGCTTAAATAATCCACATATGTCCAACTGGGCTATATTATGTATGTTATATAACTAAAATATGTCCAATATCATAATTGTTCTATTCAGTACAACGATTGTTTAGACTGGTGATGCTTCTGTATCTCGCAACAGTGTATATCCACAGGTAGTTATATTATCTGCCTAAAGAACCCCATACATTTGAAGTAAATTAGGCCAGTTTCCTGATCCCCAATGCAATGGTCGGGAAAATTATACTTGTTTAAAAATCCCAATTGAAATCTGCTGGAAAAGTCAAATAGGGATTTTTTTTTTAAATTAAGAATTCTCCTGATTCCCTGATGGATCAGCGGATCGGCTGTGCAAGCGGATCGGGGGAACGGCCCTGCTGATGTAGGGGATCCTTTAGTTACAGATCAGTGGCTATATTTTGTGGCATAGAAACTGATTTATAGTGCTATGCAATTTGTTCTTTTTGTCCTATGTCAGGGGTAGAATTAAATCATATATCACGCCCAATCTCCTGTCTAAAGTGATCCCCGTTATCATGCATATCGCGCCCATAGTAATCAGGTTTAGCCGTGTTAAGGGTTGGGTGCCTCGCTACTCCAAGGGCAGCAAGCTGAAATAATGATACCATGCTCCCGAGGGCAGAAACAGAATGAGTGTAGAAAGGGGTGAAAAGAATTGAAACCCCCCCATTTAGTGATGTGTTATGTCACTCAACTGATTCTCATTGTGGTAGAGGGGATTTGTCCACAAAACTTTACTGGAGTGCAGTGAAAAGTCAAAGTAAGACGGAACAATGCATTTCTCATTCATGCTACGTATAAGTTAGGTTAGTCACAAAATGTTAATTGTATAACTTCAGTCAGCATTACAAGTTGTATACATATTACATGATCAACCCAAGAATTGTGGAATAGCAGTTCCCTGCACGTTAGTAATTTGACCCTTTATTTGCAGAAGATTGACTTGATTCTTCAAATAAATAGTAAAGTATAAACTTCTGAACCTTTTAGGTGTCTACCTTTCTGACTTAGAATGTTTTAACTGCTGCTAAGTAAGCATGGATCTGTTCATCTCTGTATGCAATGGCAGTGTCTGGTTGTTTCCTTTTAGCTCTAGAATGCATGCACTCACAATACAAATCAGAATTTTTTTCATTGTCTTTTTTTGATATCTATAGTATAATTTTAGGGAGCTACGTTTTACTAATAGTTTTTTGTGTATATTGTGGTGTCTGAGTAAAGTTTGAGAAGAAGTTCATTATAAAAGACCTTTGTTCATTTACAATTCATGCAGCTTATGGAAAGCCTGCTATTCATGATTATTGAAAGATACTACAAACATCAGACAGTCAGAGGTCAAGTTTAGATTTCTGTTTCTTTTCACGTCTAAATGGTTTCACACATCAGGTAAAGTTAGTTATTGGAAACAGAGGGATAGTGCATTGACATTCTTCATAGTAGGTATGTCTCACATATTAGTTATTATTGTCAAATTAATTGGTGATAATGATAAATTAGGTGGTAATGAATAGTAGATGAAAACTGCCATTATAAGGGGGGGGGGGGGGGGGAATTATCCACATATTACATGAAAATGCGACCACTTTATCTTCCAGTTTACTGGAAGGGTATGGCATCAGAAGGGTATGTGGGGGTGTGGGCTGCTCCCAGGTGTCACACTTCTAACACCAAAATGCTGACTCTTCCGCAGTGACAGGAGCCGGGTGCAGGAGTTAGACACTAACCTGCAGCAATGGACTCCTGCCTGTCACTGAGAAGGAGCCAGCATTGCTGGAAGTCTCCGGGGGCAAAACAGAATGCAAGGTTCTCTTATTAATGTGACAATATACTTCAGGTGCTTGAAAGGGAGGGGTAATTCTAAGCAAGAGACAGAATGGGGATTAACCCCCGGTGCCCCCCCAGCACACCAAACTATACTGGTAACATGACTTGAAAAACTCTATCTATCTATCTATCTATCTATCTATCTATCTATCTATCTATCTATCTATCTAATAGAAATCCAGAGGTCTTAGTTACATATATCTGCAGAAATATGGCAAAGCCACCAGGCCTCGACAAGGCTCCTCTGAAACTGATGGTCCCTAATATTATATATGAGCCTGGGGTGCAGAACCCCACAAACCGGGAGCAGCCTGCATGCCCCCAGGGTGAGGTAATCGAGGAGCTTCCCCATTGAAGCCATGCCCCCTTCAGTGATGTTAGCGTGGCTCTGCAAGGCCATGCCTGTTTTTGGGCAGGGAATCTCTAAGCCGCTCCAGTTTACCCCGACCTCGGTGCTGCCACTGCTAACACCTGTATGTGGTATTCTTTTATAGAATATTTAGTTAATTTATAACCATTTGTAGATAATATACTTTTTTTGCTGGGATGCAACGTGTTCTGTTAATCAAGCAGCAATTGTTTTTAAAGGGATTTTTTTTTAAATGTGGTGATGATGAACAAAATATCTGTAACTGTATGCTGCATGACCTATGGGCCTGATTTAGAGGTGGACGCAAATGTCACCACCGTTGCATCTTTGTATGAAATATGCAAATACCGCAAGAGGCGACTTGTGTAAAAATACACCTACTATCGGCTTCTCTGACCCACTGCCTGCGTCTAAATACGCAGCATCAGTGGCTGGCAGCAGGATCACTGGGGAGCAGCCTGATCTTGCAAGAAAGATCACTGGTTTTCAGAAGTTGCTCGCCCACTGGCGGTCCCCACTGCTACCAGCTTGGCATGCAGGCTTGCACACCGGCAACAATGGACAGCACCAGGAATAGGAAAAAGGAGAGGGCACACAAAGATCTGTGCTCACATCCAGCACCACACTAGGACACTGGTAGGGTAAATCAGTGCACCTGGGAGGCACCTGGGAGCCCCTCAGAACTCAAGATTCCCAACCAACCATGTTAGACTGCCTGCTAAGACCAAGCATCCTATCAGTAAATTTATACGGACTAACATTAGACTATTCAGAGCCCACATTTCCATCTACATTGTGTGCTTACTCTTGCATTTGTTTATTCAACCTGTTGTGTTATTAATATAAAGAAGTTCAGTGAGGGTGTGTGGATGGAACTGCGGCCTATGTAGAGTTGGTTGTAAGCATAGGAGTTTCCAGGCGTGTCATTGGCTGGTGCATGCGTTCCCAAGCTTGTGCATGGAGAGTAGCAAGCCAAGCTTACAGATGGGGGACAGACATACTGCTAGATGTGTAAAGTGCTGCATTTGGTGATTATATGCACTTATTTACATACAAGCAATGTGGGAACACCCGTTTTGAGTTCAGCTCTGCATCACGCCACATATGTAGACTGGCACAAAGCATAGTGTCTCTTGTGTTTTTTTATTACTGCCCAATGGTTTTTATACTGTAAAATGACATGGTTACTTTAATGTGTTTCTAACAACTTTTTGTTTATTTGTGCAAATTTTTCAGATATACCTGTTCATAGTCCAGTAAGCTATACTAACAGGAAGTTGTATTCACTTTTACTGCGTTGCTGTAATATTTGGATATTGTAAACTAAAAGTGAGACATCTGCCTTGTATATTCTATAATAAAAGTCACTGTAAACATAAGTATTTTATGAGTCATGCGATGATCAATCTCCAGAAAGAAAATTCAATTGAGTATATCAAACAGCTTTTATCATTTATTCTCCAGTTTTATCAGTAACAACTTAGCAATTAACGTGTGATATAAATGTCCTGTGCTTCAGCTTTCAACATACATTTGCAGTTCACAAATTAGCAAAAGTCAAGTGATGACTTTTAAGGAATCAGCAGGTGAACCTTAACCGATATCCTAAGGCTACAATCTCCAAGTGAAAAATATTATGGGTGAACCGGCCATTGCTACTAAGAGTCAATTGACAGAATGTATGGGTCATTAATTTTGTGTCCTTTGTTTTGTCAGTTTGTTCTGTACAGCCTGCCAGAGAAAGTAAAGGCAGTCAGCCTGAAAATTGTCTGCTCTCTACAGCATGTGTCCCCACCCTGTATGCGCTGACCCACGGGAGTAGATTCTAGGTCAGCAGACCTTCATTTCCCTTCCAAATACTTCCAGCGAGTTTCATCACAGATATGGTTATGATAACAGAATCTGGGGTGAAAAGCCCAGATATCAGGACTCGTGGGGTTCTAATACAGAAACTTTCACTCTCAGTAAATAAATCTAATTGTATTAGTTTTGTTTAAACATTTTATCTCTCAATTTACTTATGTTACAGTTAAGCCAGGTACACACTAAATGATTGGGTGTACTCGGCCGACGGCATGACCGATATCATGATGTATCAGTTGTATGGTACACTGCAGTATATTGTTCACAGCCACTTTCCCCTGTATCTGGTCATTGCCAGAATCAGGCTGCGCGCCTGACGGGACAACCGGCAAACGATTAGCGGGAGTGTGCAATTGCCAGTACACATTAGATAATGTGCCTGATATATATCAGTCTGATCTGCCAGGTCAGACAACATATCACCTAGTGTGTACCCAGCTGTAATATCTGCACACATACTGTAACTCTTTGTAGAACAAACATTAAGGAAATGCATTCTGATGAGGTTTATTATGAAGGAGAAATAGCTGCCTTGGTTGCATTATCAAAACACTAATGTTCTGTACTAGATTCAAATAATTTAGGACACCTGTAACCCCTAATAATACTGTATATGGAGTTTTTTTCAGCTACCTCTATCACCACAAATATATTACTTGCCCAAAACCCCCCTTCCCAGAGTGCAGGGCTTCATTGAGAAGCTTTGCTGGGACACTGTCATTGTTACACCACAGGGGTTAACCATTTGATGAAAAGAAGAGTGACAGGGATCATTGCTGCTACATTGTGGGACTCCTCTGACTGTGTCCTGCAGTGTGTAATGATAGCCACATGCTAAACTCAGAGTCTGTGCTGCTCCCTCCTGGACCCAGACTGGAAGAGAGGCAGGCTTTCCAACACAACCAGTCAAACACCTTCAAGCTCATATGTCCAACCCAAGATAGGTCCTCAGTATTGTGGGGGTTACAATGGTCCTTCAAGTTTTGCAATTTAGGTGACCATTTCACACTTAATAAGTTTAGATGCATCTTATTTAATAATGAGTGAAATCATTCTCTTTTTGTAACAATTTTTGTAACACTATTTCATTGCTATCTATGTAACAGATACTAAGAAATAATACATTAACAAGAATGTTCCATTCATTCAATAAAGAAATACTTTTATATAGGAAAATGTCTTGGCAGACAAGCTGGGGCTGCCAGATGGAATAGTTTGTGCCACATAAATTATAAGATGTTGTGTTTTTTTTTTTTGTGTCCTAAAGTTCCATCTGTCTGCCTTCACTAATAAATATCTGATCACATTATTGCAGACGTAAATTTTTCCATGTGTATTAAAAGACCACTATACTTAAAATAAAAGTTACTTTGTATTAAAGACCTACTGGAAAGATTCACAAATACCATGTATACATAAAAATCTCAGAGGTTTGTCAGAACTAAGGTTATTGGCGCTAAAGCTGTGATCACGGTGAGGATTTACTCTTAATCCCATCAGACGTCCTTTCTATTAGTTTATACACACGCTGGTTGTAAAATTGTGAGCCTGATACTGAGTTGAACTGAAGCCTGTTTGCAGAGCGTATCTTACTTATTTTCACTCCAAGCATGCTCTGCAACCCAGGGAGCGCAAGTACAAGCGCTGCAACGTCTTACGCATTTATGTCGCATCTGCACTTATCTGTGATAATAAGCCATTACTAAGAGTTAGGGGGACATTTACTAAGCAGTGATAAGAGCGGAGAAGTGAGCCAGTGGAGAAGAGACCCCACCAACCAATCAGCAGCTCTGTATTATTTTATAGCATGCAAATTATAGATGCTACTTCAGTGCTAATTGGTTGCCATGGGTAACTTCTCCACTGACTCACTTCTCCACTGGCTCACTTCTCTGCTCTTATCACTGCTTAATAAATGTCCCCCTTATTCTCGCATAGGCAAGGATCAGAAAAGATGCGCCAGTACATCTGCGGGCAGAGTTGTATGTAGGCGTAATGTCCAGGCGTTTTCCTTTGGGCCTATTGAAAGATCAAGGGTGGTGGTGGTGGTGGGGGGGGGGGGGGGCAGTATAGACTTTAGTAATGCATTTGACATGGTCCTACATGGCAGACTGCTAAATACACTCAAAAGCGTGGGATTGAAATATAAAACAGGTAAATGGATAAGAACCTGGTTGCAGATAGGAAACAGAGAGTTGTAGTAAATGGTGTGCATTCTATGTCTGACTCCTGCCATGAAGAAGCGGCACCTGCCTGGCCTCACTGTTCACTGGCTCACATATTCATACAGGTGAAGGTGACTATCAGTGAATGGAGAGGGGATAGGGGAGAGAGAGTAGGGGAGGATGCTGAGAGACACAGAACGAAGAAAGATGCAGGGTGAAAGACTCAGAGTGAATGGGGAAGGCTGAGAGACATTGGTACGGCGTCATCTGGAATACTGTGCCCAGTTCTGGAGATCTTATCTCTAGAAGACTATTAATACATTAGAGAGAGTACAAAGAAAGGCAACTAAAATGGTGAATGGCATAAATCACAAAACTTACCCCAGAAAGACTAAAAGATCTTAATATGTATAGTTTAGAGCTGAGAAGGGTAAGGGGGGACATGATAGAAACTTTCAAATATACCAAGGGTTTTTAACAAAGTACAGGAGGGAAACATTCTTCAAAGGAAGAGAAGTCTTAGAACTTGAGGACAAGCACTGAAACTGGAAGGAGGTTTAGGGGAAATTTAAGGACAGATAACTTCACAGAAAGGGTAGTGGATAAATGGGAATACATACTATTTACCAGCAGGCGGGATGCCGACTGTCAAGATCCCAACAGTGGCATTATGCCCGTCAGAATGCCGGCAGCGTGATGAGCGCTAAGAGTCCCCTTACGGGCTCGCTGCACTCGCCACGCTGTGGGCTCGTGAACACCTACGAGTGGGAATAGCTCCTATGCGCCGGGATTCTGGCTGTCGGCATTGTTGGCTGTCAGGATTCCGGCATCGGTATCCTGACCGCTGGGATCCCGACAGCCAGCAAATTGACCTAATCCCGATAAATGGAATCTATCAGAGGTGGTAGAGGCTAAGACTGTAGAGCAATTTAAACATGCTTGGGATAGGCATATTAATATCCTTACAAAGAACTAATGATCAGATAGGGTTGAGATTACCTAAAGGATAAAAAAAGGGTCAGACTAGATGGGCCAAGTGGTTCTTATCTACTGTGTTTACTGTGTCTACTGTGTTAAAAAGGACATCTCTTTAGTCCGGTTACCCACTAAAAAGAACATACAGTACATGATTAAAAACATGATGCTGCAAGGTGTTAGAAACGTTTCATATATGTCTGCAAACACTTCAAGATGCTTTTTCCTACTGAATTAAATTATATTTTAGATTTAGTAGCTCTTTCTAGACTTTAGCAAGAAACTAATGGCCAATATAATGTGCAACAGCTAAGTTGTTAAAAAAATGTTTACATCAGGAGTAAAGAGTACAGTTACGTATTAAAATTTTGCTCAGTAATTGAGACCTATGTCAGTACCGAAACACAAATAATCAAAGTTGTATTGGATATAAAAGGTGTCCTATTTTTATAGTTGGTGCACATTTAAAAACATATTTATTAAAAAGCTCAGAATTTTAAAGTGACATTTTGTTAGGCTGATGTTTTCCACGTGTAAAAAGCAGTACTAATGTGGTTTAGTATAAGTGCACTATAGATGGTTATGGGAGCAAGTCATCTTGATTAAAAACATGAATTCATTTATTTATTAACAGTTTCTTAGATACCGCAGCAAATTCCGTTGTGCTTTACAACTGGACACAATGATAAGACAAGACTGGGTAGTAACAAACAGTCATAGAGGTAGGAAGGTAGTGCTCGCAAGCGGGATCCGGTCTCTAGGTCGTCAGTAACTAGGTTGACACTATCTAGGTCGATCACTATTGGTCGACAGTAACTAGGTCGAGAGGGGTTCTAGGTCGACAGGGTCTCTAAGTCGACATGTTCTAGGTTGACAGGTCAAAAGGTCAACATGAGTTTTTCACAATTTTTTTTTTTTTTTTAACCTTTTCATACTTAGCAATCCACGTGGATTACGATTGGAATGGTAATCTGTGCCGAGCAAAGTGGTAGCGGAGCGAGGCACCTTGCTCGAAGCATGATGAGTGAAGTGAGCCATGCGAGGGGACACGGTGCACTAATTGGGGTTCCCGGTCACTCTATGAAGAAAACGACACCAAAAAAACATAAAAACTCATGTCGACCTTTTGACCTGTCGACCTAGACCATGTCGACCTAAAGACCCTGTCAACCTAGTTATTGTCGACCAATAGTGGGCGACCTAGACACTGTTGACCTAGTTACTATCTATCTTCCATACCACACCCTTCGCAAGCTTACAATCTATCGGGAAACAGGCATTGATACACAAGGATAGGTGCTGTTGCATAGTTGTCCGCCAGATTGCAAAGGTTCTTGGTGGGCTGCAAGATATCACATCACAGCAATGATGAACCAGAGTCAGGAGGGTGGGAAAGTGAAGAGAGAGAAAATATGTGAAGCATATGTGTAGACTGTACAGTGGGGATATAATTGGATAGGGAAGCTTATGAAGGTAATGTGAGCGGTTCTGGAATTTTTCAAACATTAAAACATGTTGCAAAGGATGAAGTGTACTTGGTATTGCATACTACTGGATCTACAGCGTATGATCTTAGGTGTAGCTCACTTATCGCTTAGTAGAATAGGTACGTGCTCTTCATTATACTGTAGTACATGTTGAGTCTCCCATATCCAAAATTCCAAAATACTGAATTTTTTGAGTGTGACTGAGATAATGACACCTTTGATTTGTGATTGCTCAATGTACACAAACTTCATTTCATGCACAAAATTATTAAAAAATGTTTTATAAAATGACATTCAATCTACATGTATAAGGTGTATATGCATTCTGTGTTTAGACTTGGGTCCCACCACCAAGATCTTTCATTAGGGTATGCAAATATTCCAATATACGAAATATTGTGCGGTGAGGTGAATGGCTGGGGAGACACGCATGGAGATGGGTCTGATTGCTGGGAGCCTGTCTCACCCCCTACTCACTGTAACTCTCCCCTCACTGCATTAAGCTACAGTGTTCATTGAGTCTCCTACCTGTATCCCTGTGTCATCTCTTTGACTGCTGCTGATTGTGCTCGGACTACAGTGCACTTCCTGGTCACATGACACAGACGAGTGTCCATCAGTGCACAAGGCCCATCCTCACACTCAGGGGCATGCCTCTATTAGCTCCCTTGCTGCGCAGCTTCGCCCCCAGCTCTGCAAAGCAGTGTCTGACTGTAGAACCGAGGCAGAACTGTTGCTGCCTCATCTCTCGTCTCCCTGCAGCTCCAGGGATCTCCACAAAGCTGGTAAGTGTTAGCTATAAAAAGTATTACAATATTATTGTAGTCATTTTTATATAAAATCTCAGGAGTTTGACAGGGCCTCCCCTGCCTACCCTGACAGCATACCCCTGATAAATAAATATATATATATATATATATATATAAATTAATATATACAGATATATATATATATATATATATATACACCTAAACTTTGTTAAATGTTTTCATCATTATCAGTGCAAACTTGTAACTGCCCTACACTTGGTGCAAAGAAAACCTGGTGTTTTCAAGGGTGTAGCTACCATAGGTGCAGGGAGTGCAGCTGCTATGGGGCCCAGAGCTGGGAGGGGCCTATCTTCCTTGTCAAAGATACATGTGTTATATATATTTTTCACTATTGGGTGATGCATAGAGGCCCTTACAAACTTTTGCCTTGGGGTCTACAATATATCTAGTTATGCCCCTGGAACTGCTCATTGTAATGTGGTATAAAAGGAACATGAGGGTACTATACTGTTACATAATATGAAGTAGGGGCACTGTAATGTGCCATACTATGAACTAGGGGCACTGTAATGTGGCATAATAAGAACTGGAGGCACTGTAATGTGGCATACTATGAACTAGGGGCACTGTAATGTGGCAGAATAAGAACTGGAGGCACTGTAATGTGGCATAATAAGAACTGGAGGCACTGTATGTCATAATATGAATTGGGAGAAGTGTGTTGTATAATGAGTACTGCCAGCCATAAAATGTGACATAATGTGAACTAGAGCACTACTATGGTTCATAAAATAAACTAGGGCATTACTATAGGGCATAAAATTAACTACTGCAGAGAGTAATTTCTCTAGAATCATTGGGACAGGGCCCCTTCAAAATGTTGCTATGGGGCCCACAAAGTACTGGCTACGCCCCTGGGTGTATTCATACTTATGTCCACCTCGGTAAAGCTTGCAGTTGCACTGATATGCCCGCCCCTCACTGAACTATACCTATTTGAGACTGACCCATTACAGACCAGAAATGTCTGTTTAGTTGTAGGTGGAGATGTGATTGAAATTCATACAATGCATCACATGTAATTGCAACTTTTTTCAACTTTATTCCTGCATGTGTGCAAACTTCATGTTCTGCTTCTGGAACTTCTTTCATACATTTCAGTTTTTAATGTTACATAATCAAATGCTTGGTTTTTTTAGAAGGATTTTCTTCATTAAGATTTTCTGGCCTTAGAGGACTAGCAATTATTCAATTATAATTAAAGTAAACATTTGAAACAGTTAATATGCAGAGACTTTTGCCATATTTTTATATGTAACTTTTACTAATTAAAATGTGCTTGCTTCAGTAGCTTCAGTATAAGATGTTTCTTACCTATAACTGCGCACATCACACATTCGTACCTTTTGCTGCGTACATCACACGTGCAATATCTCTCACCTATAGCTGCGTACATGAGACAGGTTGGGGCTGAAATGCCGGTGATCAGAATACCGATTGCGGCATCCTGATGGTTAGAATCTTGACAGGGCTCGGGTAAGTATGCAGCCTAAACTTAACCCTCCCCGCAGCAGCCTAACCCTCCCCTGTGGTGCCTAACCCTAACCCCCCTTCCTGCAGTCTAAACATAACCCTCCCTCCCCCCCCCGCATCCTAACCCTCGTGCCTAAACTTAACTCCGCCTCCCCTCAGCCAAACCTACCCCCCTCCCCTCCTGCAGCCTTAACATTAACCCTCCTCCTGCAGCCTAAACCTAACACCCCTGCAGTGTACCTCCCTTTTGGCCCGGCAGTCACTTGTTCGGGATCCCAGCTGTCGGGATGCCGGCGCCGGGATTGTGCATGCCGAGCAGTGTCGGGAGTCCAGCGTTGGTATTTTCACTGCCGAGATCCCGACCATCGGGATCCTGACCATATCCTCATCAGACATGTGCAATGTTTCTTACCTAGCTATATGTACCTACTATTAAGTAGTTGTATCCATACTATCAAACTAATTTCATCCATTATTAAAATATCAGGTGACGCTTTTAATGAACATTAAATATAGTTTTATATATATTTACTTTTTTTGCAAGTTAACATTTGTAGCCATCTGATCTGCATTGTATTTGTATTTTTCTAGTGACAAAATCAGTGCAGATGTTCTGATCCATTACTTTCCACAATTTAGCACTAGATGCATATCGGAGTTATGCCAAATTCCTGGAAATCTAGTCAAATCCCCAGATATCTAAATCTACTTACCATACCCAGAGAGAAAAGGATGAACACCAGTCTTGGCTTCATATTCCGTATCCTCCCTGGCGCTCCACTCTGGAATTCACGTTGGCATAAATATGGCTACAAATATTTAATGCTAAGAATGATTGAAAAGTTAAGGTTCTTTCTCCATGCTGCAACCGGAATTAATTACATTTCAAGTAATCATAATTTTATCACATTGTGCTGCAGTGTTTTCATCATTTTATCTTCAATTGTCAGATTATCAGACACCCTTTAAACCTGTAACACAATGCCCCATTATAGATGTTTAAATTAGTAAAACGGTCTTTTTTAAAATATTTATGCTGTCCAACACTGCCATGTTGTAAATTATATGTATTGTGCATGATTAAGATGTTTACACTGCAATTAGTAAGAGGCAAATGATCCATGTACATACTTGCTTTCACAAACTGACACTATGGGGGTTTTGTAATAGGTTCCGATTTAACAAATTTCATGCTGAAGCTTTATAACTGTTTGCTGCTTTAAAATGTAGGGCTCTATGTAGCGGTGTGCTTTACACTGACTGTGAGTGCCGTTTTATATTTTCACCTCCACCCTGCCAGGAAGCGGTGGCTTGCAAAAGCTGCCACTCTGTAAATAACGCCTGAGTGTCAATCTTGCTGAAACTCCGCCTTGCATTGCATATATATATATATATATATATATATATATATTGCTGAAAATCTGCCTTGCACTGCTTGTGCTTTATATATACAGTATATATAGATAGATAGATAGATAGATAGATAGATAGATAGATAGATAGCTATATAGATATATACACACACACAAACACATTCAAACACACACCCAATGTATTAACAGTACAATGCTGCATTTATTTATTTATTTCTTGTCGCACTTTCGTTTGGGTTTTTTTTTTTTTTTCAGATCATGTTAGTGTGTTCAGTAAAGCTGTTATCTGGCAAATTGTTTATTTTTTTCTGGGCAGTTAATTGATGTAAGTCTAAGTTATTATAGCCCAAGCCAGTCAATTCTTTATTACATGTTTATGTGCTTAGTCACAGACATTATATTAGATTTTGCGAATGGTACGATTTATGCAGTGACATGTGAGAAACTTAATGTTGTAATTTTCCTGTCTCTAATGGTGAATTAAGAACCCACATAACCTAAAAGTTCACATGGACAGGATCCCTGCTGTTTGGGTGCAGAGGTCCTGCAAAAATTTAGTAAGTGAGAAGGAGAACAAAGATTCCTACTCGGAAAAAAAAACTGGATAGCCTGTGGCTGAGAAGCTGATTGGGACAGGTAAGCACAGTTGGGTGCAGGATAATGAGGCACATGGCAAATGTGATATACAGATGTTAAGCCAACTGTACCTCTAGGTCCAGGCGTTGCGCATGCCACAACACTGTGCCCTAAGGCTACGATTCCACCAGAACATTTGCAGCAGTAAACTACAGCGACATTAGGTTCAAATTAATCCATTACTGCAGAGCTGTGAACTGCTGGTTGCTTATTTCGGAATTACCTTGCCTGAGGGCGAAATGTTTAGGTACATTTTAATGCATACTCATGGCTTGCAGACCAGATTAAGAGGAGAAAGGGAAATTAGAGCTGTTCGAAAAACTATTGAGGTGCACATTTCTGGTTAAAGTGTATGAAAACGGATTGCATATTTCACGGGCAGGCCTGGTTTCTGGCTGACCACCTGCTGTGAATGAAATGCCACACGTTCTAATGAATGCAGCTTTGCAGAAGCCTTGTAAATACTTAAAGCCAGTGATAGAGAAAAGCAGACAAAGGCGTTTTTTTATCTGGAAAATAAGAGTTCTTTGCTTAACCCAGTCCAACCTGTTTAATTGATTTGTTAGTTAAAAGCTGCAAGCAGAATGTTGAATGTTTTCACTTTTAGCTACTACCATTTGAAACTTTATGGGATTCCTGGTTGACAAGTAGCCTGCTAAAATTTCAAAACACATTAAAAGGATTAGGTAATCAGGTCAAGGCTGTTTTCCCTGGTTATAGCCCTTATTACCACAGTGGTCCTGACAGACCTATTTAAGAAGCTCTGTGGTCTTGAGTAAAGAATATATTCTGAAATAGGATCATTTTAGCTATATGTTATTTTTAGGATAGATAGGGTTTTTTAAATCTTCAAAACGTCTTGCCGTTTTATTATAGTAGACAGGGCACGCATTCTTTTAAATAAAAAATGGCTATTTATACAAAATGTCTAAAGCATTTAAATGTCAGTGAAAACAACTTTTAATTGTTTATAAAGATTATCCTGTTGTTGCAGCAAATTGACCTAAACTTCACATTTAGTGACCTACCACACTGGTTCCATCAGAGAAATAGTCTTTTGTAAGCCTGATGTGAGAGAAAACACAGCTAGCCTAGTGTGTGGTGGAAATCACATTAGCAAATACTGGAATAACGGTTGGTTTCAGTGGTGACTGTGTATCTCCAGCCTGCAGATTGCCCAGTGAATGGCCATAGTTGTAGAGCTTCACTGCTTCTGGCAGTTATAGAACTACAGTACTATAGGTGCAGGAAATGTGGTGGATATGCTAGCAACCCCATATGCACTTTGCAGCCCGGAACATGTGCTTTTTTGCTCAATTTTTATTATTTACTATTAATTCAATTTGATATCATATGCTGTTAATTTATGCATGCAGAGCTGCCATGGAAACTGCTGGGCTCCATTACTTAGGGGTCATATCTGAGGTGTAGGGATGTAGCCACCTCCTGTTAGGAATATTAGGCTTAACTGCAATGCTCTGCCACCTTGACCACACAACTTTGACCATAGCAGTGCCTCCTTGACAGGCCCAGGCTCTGTCCCCTCCTTTGGTCTCCTCTGTATAAATAGCTTATTTTATAACCCGGCGCAATCTACTATAGTCCATAGCAGCCAATAATATTCTGTCATTTTTCTGGCTGTTAAAAAAAATGTGAGCAATTGTAGCAATCATTTGGTTTCCATAGGTTGCAGCTCATCTGTACCTAGAACAAGATGTTATCAAATAATCCTCAAGGTATTTCTCTGGGAAAGTTTTATAATAATAATAATAATAATAATAATAATTTTATTTATATAGCGCTCTTTCTCCAACAGGACCCAAGGCGCTTTACAGAAATCAAAACAATGCACATAATACAGCGGATCTAAGTAATACAGCAATACATAAGCAAAACAGACATAAAAGAAAACCTTATGCACACAGAAAGCATAAAGCATGATTTGTGTAGGCATTTTGGGTAATGACTTCCAAGGGTTGTGTATTCTACCCTCACAAGGTACCAGGGACCTCATTCCGAGTTGTTCGCTCGCAAGCTGCTTTTAGCAGCATAGCACACGCTAAGCCGCCGCCTACTGGGAGTGAATCTTTGCTTAGCAGAATTGCGAACGAAAGATTCTCAAAATTGCGAATAGAAATTTCTTAGCAGTTTCTGAGTAGCTCGACACTTACTCTGCCACTGCGATCAGTTCAGTCAGTTTCGTTCCTGGTTTGACGTCACAAACACACCCAGCGTTCGCCCAGACACTCCCCCGTTTCTCCAGCCACTCCCGCGTTTTTCCCAGAAACGGCAGCGTTTTTTCACACACACCCATAAAACGGTCAGTTTCCGCCCAGAAACACCCACTTCCTGTCAATCACACTCCGATCACCAGAACGAAGAAAAAACCTTGTAATGCCGTGAGTAAAATACCAAACTTCTTAGCAAATTTACTTGACGCAGCCGCAGTGCAAACATTGTGCATGCGCAGTTAGCGGAAAATCGCACCGATGCAAAGAAAAATAACGAGCGAACAACTCGGAATGAGGGCCCAAGTGCGGCAGCCATCTTGGGCGCACAGCATAGGATTACTCAAAGTGGAATAGTCCACCCCTAGAAGAGATGACACAAAATGGGGGTGATTTCAGAGTCCTAAAGTTCAGAGTAGGGTTCCAACAAAACGACCAGGTCCATGTATTTTTCATCCCATCCACAAGTGTACCATATGGGGCAGCCATGTTGGGCGCACTTCAAAGGTTACACCTTATAGGAAGATTTCAGCATCTAATTTTTCAGTAGCGCCCAGTGGCCTTGTGTATTCACATATATTTATAAGGTACCAACATACTCTACAGCACTTTAAAATTGGCAAAAAGCAGAGTAATAAAACAAAACTAAGTATTAACAAACAGACAAAGGTAAGAGCGCCTTTGATCTCTTTGTATACTGGCAAGAATTACTTTCTAATGCACCACTATAAAAGCATGTACACATATAAAGTTGGAGCATAGGAAATATTCAGGAAAACTTTTGGAAAAGCTGTAGTATGAGAACCACCAAAAAAAAACAAAAAAAACTTTAATGACGGTTTACTGAGTTCTTTTTGTTGGCTGCTGCCACGGCTTATTTCACTTTAATGCCGCACGCTGGCTTTTATTATAAAAGATAGATGCTGCGTAGAACATCTATATCCTGAGACAAGACATTTCACAGTTGTTTAGTTGTAGGTCCCACATGGAAGCGTTCTGGCATTCCAAAGCTATGTGGAATTACTGATGTTATGATTAGAGGCGCAATAGAAGCAATAAAGGCTTTGCAGGTATTTATTTTGACAATCACAGGAGACATTACTGTGAGTTGTCGCTTTTGTGCAGGGAGAATGGGTGGGAAGTTCAGATGAGAATAGTTAAAAAGCAAAAGTTAAATAAATGAGAGCGATCGAATAGAATAAACTGCAGGTTTTCTCCTGCTCTGCTTCTCAAAATGATGATAAATGATAGCAGAGAGAAGATAACCTAGCATGAGAGTAGGATCAGCAAGGCCAAATACTGGAACTCCCAGCTGACTGCCCCATACACTGCAGCCTCTGTTCATGTTTATTTTTTCTGCTCACTCTTGGTTTCGTCAATCAGTATGATAGACGATAACTCCTGACTAAAGCAGCCTGCATTCTGCTCTCTCACGGTGGGTAGCATGTTGTGGTTGGCGCCATGTAGTCGGAGGATCACCCGCATCAGAAGCATCAAGGGATGAGGTACTGTGCAGTCTTCCAGCAGCAGAGTCCTCGGAGGATAGCAAGCACTGGTGTTATCAGCACAGTGAGGGTTTGCCAAGTAACTGACCGCACATTAGTAGTGTTGTTTAACTATAGTCAAGGGGGCCTTTGCTGAAGACACACACATACACTTTTCCTTCAATCACTGTAAAACCATCTCTTTTTTTTCATATGTTAAAACACAGCTTGCTCAAAGAGAAACCATACAGTAATCACCAGAGGCAGTCCATGATATAAGCCTAATGAGGAAAGACAAGAAAGTATGCTATAGGCTGCCATTATACCTTTAATACATTTCCACATTAATATGAAAACACAAAGCCAATTATGCATTCCTCTACATTTCTCACTAGACAATGAGGTGATTCAAACTTAATAAATAAACTACTCATCAGATAAACGGAATTTCCTGATCCACAGTCACAGATCATTGCTGCTGTTATCTGCATGTTTATGCTGTTCTTCAGAATTAACCTATTTCAAAGGAAGTGGTTGCTCAATATTTGATACTGATATGTAGATTATACTCACATTGCTGCAACATGTTCTGCCTACACCTATTTTTAAAGGTTAACTGCAGACAAAAGTTTCTACAGCTGCAATTTTTAGTTGGTAACATTAACCAAAAGGTTCATAAACAGTCGTGTTAGTGAAAACAAATAAATACATAAATGAGATATATACAGTATTATATATATATATATATAGAGAGAGAGAGAGAGAGAGAGAGAGAGACACAGCACTCACCATAGTAAGCTCACTCACCTCAATATGGAGGTCATTCCGAGTTGTTCGCTCGCAAGGCGATTTTAGCAGAGTTGCTCACGCTAAGCCGCCGCCTACTGGGAGTGAATCTTAGCACCTTAAATTTGCGAACGACGTATTCGCAATATTGCGATTACACACCTCGTAGCAGTTTCTGAGTAGCTTCAGACTTACTCGGCATCTGCGATCAGTTCAGTGCTTGTCGTTCCTGGTTTGACGTCACAAACACACCCAGCGTTCGCCCAGACACTCCCCCGTTTCTCCAGCCACTCCTGCGTTTTTTCCGGAAACGGTAGCGTTTTTTCCCACACGCCCATAAAACGGCCTGTTTCCGCCCAGAAACACCCATTTCCTGTCAATCACACTACGATCGCCTGAGCGAAGAAAAAGCCGTGAGTAAAAATCCTACCTTCATAGCAAATTTACTTGGCGCAGTCGCAGTGCGGACATTGCGCATGCGCACTAAGCGGAAAAACGCTGCGATGCGAAGAAATTTTCCGAGCGAACGACTCGGAATGACCTCCTATGTCAGTACATACATAAATAATGGGGTTTTAGTTCATGAATTGTACAGTGCATTTAAGCTTGCAGCCCAACATCAGGGGACGCCATCTTACTGCAAGTCCTACTCTATTACCTAGACTTTTATTTATTTATTTATTTATGTACTGATGTATTAAGGTGAGTGAGCTTACTAAGGTGGGTGCTGGGCTGTTGGTATAATATTATTTAGGTAATGTGGTCACAGGCCACTGCAACCTACCCTGGGTATAGTGAGTGCGGTGGATTTCTGTATATGTATTTTTGGGTTAACTTTTTATTAATGTTTTTGTGATTACAGCTTTCTCATGCACCTCTCTGTAAACTCAGTTATTTTGAACATGTGTCAGCTGTTTGCTTAGTAGTAATTGTGTTTGGTGACTGTCTCACCTTTAAGAGCTATAAGTTAGTTGGCAGGTGAACTTTAAACCAGTGTGCATATTTTCAATTTGACTCGGATGTGATAGCAGTTGCCAGGTTCTCAAAATTTTGGGTAATAGAGTAGGACTTGCTGAAGATGGGGTCCCCGTGAAGTGGGCTGCAAGCTTAAATGCATTGATCGATTCATGAACCAAACCCCCTTTTTTTGTATTGAAATTAGTGAGTTTACTATGGTCTGTGCTGAGCTCATTGTTTTATATATATATATATATATATATATATATACAGACACTCACTTTTGCAAAAGAAAAGAAAAAAAGACCAGCACTCATGTTTTGATGATCCTGACGAAAACCACGGAGAGTTGAAACGGCCGTCGGGCTGTAGTACTAGGATCATGTCCAGATGTTTCTTCTGTAAGGAATAAACCCCTTTTTTCTTTTCATCATCAAAACGTGAGTGCTGGTCTTTTTTTCTTTTCTTTTGCAAAAGTGAGTGTCTGTATGAACTTCCAGGACCCTGCACCACCATGTCAATTTTATTTGATTTTTACTGAGTGCTGTCATTTTGCTATGTTTTATATATATATATATATATATATATATATATATAATTGTGGAGGTGCTCGGCACTCACTGCAGACAGCTGGAAGACCTGGGTGCCATCCGTTAAGAGTATAGATATGAGTATTTAAAGAGACGGCGGCACTCCAGAGTTTGTTGAAAAAAATTATGCTTATATTGTGCAAAAACAATCACTTGTAGCCAACGTTTCGGGGCCCGTAGCCCGTTTGTCAAGGCGTGAATTCACAGAATATCACCCTCACCTTAACGGTGTGAGCTCTAGGGTGAATATACAGGCAGACTGGTGGTGAATAGATAGGGTTTATCTTATTCATTCACCACCAATCTGCCTGTATATTCCCCCTAGAGCTCACACCGTTAAGGTGATGGTGATATACTGTTTACCAATTAGCGTGCGGTGTGTATATTCAAAATGTATGTTTTTTAAAAAGAACTTTGTTATGTCCGAACATCTATAAAACAAACAATTAAACTGAATCTATGTTTTTGTTGGGTGATATATCGCCTGGTGAGAGGGTTTACTCCTAGGCTGCAATTGGGAGGACCTCAAAAAACCAAAGTTTCTGGGTAAGCTTCTGAATGAAGAATCTGAATTGTGAATTCTACATTCAGTAAAATATCTTTAGCGCAACCTGGACTTTTTTTGTGTATATAATAAATATATATATATATATATATATATATATATATATATATATATAAACCATACATAGCCGGCACTCCAGAGAATTTGATTTCCTTACTTGCTCCGGTGCCCTCCCTCAGTGTGGGTGACTGCATGCAGCAAGCAAACACAGCGGCACTCAGGAAACTTGTTGCAAAAGAAGTGGTATTTATTTACCAATAAATGCCACTTCTTTTGCAACAAGGCTCCTGAGTGCCAACGTGTTTCCTTGCTCTATCTCTCTCTCTCTCTCTCTCTCTCTATATATATATATATATATATATAAAATAAAGGGAACACTAAAATAACACATCCTAGATCTGAATGAATGAAATATTCTTATTAAATACTTTGTTCTTTACATAGTTGAATGTGCTGACAACAAAATCACACACAAATTATCAATGGAAATCAAATTTATTAATCCATGGAGGTCTGGATTTGGAGTCACCCTCAAAATTAAAGTGGAAAAACACACTACAGGCTGATCCAACTTTGATGTAATGTCCTTAAAACAAGTCAAAATGAGTCTCAGTAGTGTGTGTGGCCTCCACGTGCCTGTATGACCTCCCTACAACCCACACAAGTGGCTCAGGTAGTGCAGCTCATCCAGGATGGCACATCCATGCGAGCTGTGGCTAGAAGGTTTGCTGTGTCTGTCAGCGTAGTGTCCAGAGCATGAAGGCACTACCAGGAGACAGGCCAGTACATCAGGAGATGTGGAGGAGGCCGTAGGAGGGCAACAACCCAGCAGCAGGACCGCTACCTCCGCCTTTGTGCAAGGAGGAACAGGAGGTGCACTGCCAGAGCCCTGCAAAATGACCTCCAGCAAGCCACAAATGTGCATGTGTCTACTCAAATGATCAGAAACAGACTCCATGAGGGTGGTATGAGGGCCCGACGTCCACAGGTGGGGGTTGTGCTTACAGACCAACACCGTGCAGGACGTTTGGCATTTGCCAGAGAACACCAAGATTGGCAAATTCGCCACTGGCGCCCTGTGCTCTTCACAGATGAAAGCAGGTTCTCACTGAGCACATGTGACAGACGTGACAGAGTCTGGAGACGCCAAGGAGAACGTTCTGCTGCCTGCAACATCCTCCAGCATGACCGGTTTGGCAGTGGGTCAGTAATGGTGTGGGGTGGCATTTCTTTGGGGGGCCACACAGCCCTCCATGTGCTCGCCATAGGTATCCTGACTGCCATTAGGTACCGAGATGAGATCCTCAGACCCCTTGTGAGACCATATGCTGGTGCAGTTGGCCCTGGGTTCCTCCTAATGCAAGACAATGCTAGACCTCATGTGGCTGGAGTGTGTCAGCAGTTCCTGCAAGACGAAGGCATTGATGCTATGGACTGGCCCGCCCGTTCCCCAGACCTGAATCCAATTGAGCACATCTGGGACATCATGTCTCGCTCCATCCACCAACGCTACGTTGTACCACAGACTGTCCAGGAGTTGGCGGATGCTTTAGTCCAGGTCTGGGAGGAGATCCCTCAGGAGACCATCCGCCACCTCATCAGGAGCATGCCCAGGCATTGTAGGGAGGTCATTCAGGCACGTGGAGACCACACACACTACTGAGCCTCATTTTGACTTGTTTTAAGGACATTACATCAAAGTTGGATCAGCCTGTAGTGTGTTTTTCCACTTTAATTTTGAGGGTGACTCCAAATCCAAACCTCCATGGGTTAATAAATTTGATTTCCATTGATAATTTTTGTGTGATTTTGTTGTCAGCACATTCAACTATGTAAAGAACAACGTATTTAATAAGAATATTTCATTCATTCAGATCTAGGATGTGTTATTTTAGTGTTCCCTTTATTTTTTTTGAGCAGTGTATATATATATATAATTGTGGAGGTGCTCGGCACTCACTGCAGACAGCTGGAAGACCTGGGTGCCATCCGTAAATAGTATAGATATGAGTATTTAAAGAGACAGCGGCACTCCAGAGTTTGTTGAAAAAAATTATGCTTATATTGTGCAAAAACAATTACTTGTAGCCAACGTTTCGGGGCCCGTAGCCCGTTTGTCAAGGCGTGAATTCACAGAATATCACCCTCACCTTATCGGTGTGAGCTCTAGGGTGAATATACAGGCAGACTGGTGGTGAATAGATAGGGTTTATCTTATTCATTCACCACCAATCTGCCTGTATATTCCCACTAGAGCTCACACCGTTAAGGTGATGGTGATATACTGTTTACCAATTAGCGTGCGGTGTGTATATACAAAATGCATGTTTTTTAAAAAGAACTTTGTTATGTCCTAACATCTGTAAAACAAACAATTAAACTGAATCTATGTTTTTGTTGGGTGATATATCTCTTGGTGAGAGGGTTTACTCCTAGGCTGCAATTGGGAGGACCTCAAAAAACCAAAGTTTCTGGGTAAGCTTCTGAATGAAGAATCTGAATTGTGAATTCTACATTCAGTAAAATATCTTTAGCGCACCCTGGACTTTTTTTGTGTATATAATAAATAAATAAATATATATATATATATATATATATATATAAACCATACATAGCCGGCACTCCAGAGAATTTGATTTCCTTACTTGCTCCGGTGCCCTCCCTCAGTGTGGGTGACTGCATGCAGCAAGGAAACACAGCGGCACTCAGGAGACTTGTTGCAAAAGAAGTGGTATTTATTTACCAATAAATACCACTTCTTTTGCAACAAGGCTCCTGAGTGCCACCGTGTTTCCTTGCTCTCTCTCTCTCTCTCTCTCTATATATATATATAAAATAAAGGGAACACTGAAATAACACATCCTAGATCTGAATGAATGAAATATTCTTATTAAATACTTTGTTCTTTACATAGTTGAATGTGCTGACAACAAAATCACACAAAAATTATCAATGGAAATCAAATTTATTAACCCATGGAGGTCTGGATTTGGAGTCACACTCAAAATTAAAGTGGAAAAACACACTACAGGCTGATCCAACTTTGATGTAATGTCCTTAAAACAAGTCAAAATGAGGCTCAGTAGTGTGTGTGGCCTCCACGTGCCTGTATGACCTCCCTACAACGCGGGGGCATGCTCCTGATGAGGTGGCGGATGGTCTCCTGAGGGATCTCCTCCCAGACCTGGACTAAAGCATCCGCCAACACCTGGACAGTCTGTGGTGCAACGTGGCGTTGGTGGATGGAGCGAGACATGATGTCCCAGATGTGCTCAATTGCATTCAGGTCTGGGGAACGGGCGGGCCAGTCCATAGCATCAATGCCTTCATCTTGCAGGAACTGCTGACACACTCCAGCCACATGAGGTCTAGCATTGTCTTGCATTAGGAGGAACCCAGGGCCAACTGCACCAGCATATGGTCTCACAAGGGGTCTGAGGATCTCATCTCGGTACCTAATGGCAGTCAGGCTACCTCTGGCGAGCACATGGAGGGCTGTGCGGCCCCCAAAGAAATGCCACCCCACACCATTACTGACCCACTGCCAAACCGGTCATGCTGGAGGATGTTGCAGGCAGCAGAACGTTCTCCTTTGCGTCTCCAGACTGTGTCACGTCTGTCACATGTGCTCAGTGAGAACCTGCTTTCATCTGTGAAGAGCACAGGGCACCAGTGGCGAATTTGCCAGTCTTGGTGTTCTCTGGCAAATGCCAAACATCCTGCATGGTGTTGGGCTGTAAGCACAACCCCCACCTGTGGACGTCAGGCCCTCATACCACCCTCATGGAGTCTGTTTCTGATCGTTTGAGTACACACATGCACATTTGTGGCTTGCTGGAGGTCATTTTGCAGGGTTCTGGCAGTGCTCCTCCTGCTCCTCCTTGCACAAAGGCGGAGGTAGCGGTCCTGCCGCTGGGATGTTGCCCTCCTACGGCCTCCTCCACGTCTCCTGATGTACTGGTCTGTCTCCTGGTAGCGCCTCCATGCTCTGGACACTACGCTGACAGACATAGCAAACTTTATTGCCACAGCTCGCATTGATGTGCCATCCTGGATGAGCTGCACTACCTGAGCCACTTGTGTGGGTTGTAGACCCCGTCTCATGCTACCACTAGAGTGAAAGCACCGCCAGCTTCCAAAAGTGACCAAAACATCAACCAGAAAGCATAGGAGCTGAGAAGTGGTCTGTGGTCACCACCTGCAGAACAACTCCTTTATTGGGGGAGTCTTGCTAATTGCCTATAATTCCCACCTGTTGTTTATTCCATTTGCACAACAGCATGCAAAATTGATTGTCAATTAGTGTTGCTTCCTAAGTAGACAGTTTGATTTTACAGAAGTGTTATTGACTTGGAGTTACATTGTGTTGTTTAAGTGTTCCCTTTATTTTTTTTGAGCAGTGTATATAACAGGAGGATGAACTGCTGATCGTACCATGTAGGGTAATTGTGTTTTTTCTGATGTCTCTCTTATGCTCCTTTTTAAGTTAGTAGGTCATAAGTGCCTTGAAAAATGCCACCCCCACAAATACTGTGTAGGCAACCAAAACATGTTCTTTAAGTTATACAATATACCAGTATATGGAAACTTTATTGTAATATGTTTTCTCTGAATTTATAAAACAGAAATACCAGTACTTGAACATATATGTTTATGTTGTAACATTTATGTTTATGTTGTAACAGTTTGATTAATATACTGATGTCATATGTGAATCTCTATGTGTGTGGACAGTGTGATATAATATGATTTATTTCCTTATATTAACTTTACTCCATCAAAAAACAAAAAAAATTCATGAAGGTTTTGTGAATCAGTGATGTCATATAAGTGGGTGGGATTTCTTCATCAAATACAGAGATGTCAGACTTTGCAAAACCCTAGTAAAGCTTATAAAAGGGATATTATGTCTGACTGGAGTATATGTCTGTGACATACCCTTCAATTATTGTATTGGCACTGCAATGTTCTCTTTGAGACTGTCCTAAAGATTATATTAGATGAAATACATTATTACCCTAGTGAGAGGAGGCCATTAGCACAAGTCAAATTTATCAAATATAAAAGCTTACAAAATCTAAATGCACACTTGGGTTATATTTACTAAACAATCAGCAATGTTTTTGCCTTGTTTACTGTTGATTTATTTACATGGGCAATGTTTCCTCCTGTGATGTTAATTCCAATATCATCCAAAAACATAAAAGATTTTCTTTAATAATAAATAATTACGGTCTATTTATAGAATATCAAATACATCTGTGGACAACTGGGATACATAGTCTGGCTGAAACCTGAAAACGTATCAGTTTACTTTTCTGTTTCTCTTCTCACCTACTCCAGAAAGTAGGCGCACTGGGTTAGTGATGAAGTAGTAATGGAAGAGATGATAGCTCTAAACTACAACAATTTTCATTCTGTCTAATTATGCTTCCTCTCTCTCGTATACCTTGGTCTGTTTCTAGTTAGCCTGCCAAGCCGCTCATTGATGGAGGGAGTCTTATTCATGCTACTTGGCCTCCCAGCCTCTGTAACCTCTGATTTCCTTTTTTTTCCCCCCAAGCCATAATTTATTCGCTTTAAGGGAAATAAGTAAAGTGTATTGAACTGCATGCCATATATATTCACAGAATATCATTACTACCTTTTTTAATAGATCATTTTGCTTATCAAAATATTGATGCTGTAGCATAAGCTGAAGGCAGTAACGGCTGTTGATAGAACAGAATCTGACTATTAATAAAAAGCAGACAGGGGTCTTAAAACAGTGCTTAGACTGTTACATTTCAGACACTTTCTATTGCTTTATATAGTGTAACACCTGCAGCAAGTCTAAATGCTGGTGGCTGAAATAATCCAGACTTGCAGAGGCGGAGCGCGTTACAATTTGGTAAAATTGTTTGTGCTTACTGGTATTGTCTCCTTTGGGAATCCGCAACCTTACACAATACTGTCAGTCTGCGGCATTTAGAGGTTCTTCTGTTTTTTTTTTTTTACTGTGTTTTAGATTTTAGACATAATCCTGAGGTTTATTTACTTACTTTTCTATTTTTTCAAAATGCTCCAAATGATCTCTTGAAACTTAGATTTTACATTAAGCTTTTTTTTGTCTGTAGGAATGTTGGTCTCTTAAAACTACCTAGAAAATTGAATTACTGCCAAAATGTAGACTACCAATAACCTTTGGCTCATATTACATTATGATAACAATTTTAGCATCGCATTCTTCCACTTATGAGATGTATAGTGCAATGATTTCATTACATAAACACTGGAGTGAATATGTGCACATGTACTACAGATAATGTTGTTAATAAAAGACGTAGGAAGCGCAGAATTCTGGACAGAAAACTCATGTTGTTTGTAATTTATAGGTATTATTACTACTTCAGCCTATGGGCCTAATTCAGCTTGGATCGCTATTTAGACAATTTTTTTAATTATTTTTTTCAGCCCTGCTTCTTCTAAAAATCGCATGTGAAAAGCCGCCCACAGATACAGTTGCTAAATTGCAAAATTGCGATGTATACGCAGAAATCGAGTACCATCGACAATTGCGGTTGGACCAGGGCTACTCAGAATGATGAGAATGCAGTTGCACTGGTGCCATGTTTTTGATGGCAAACCAATATAACTGACGTCAGATACATGGCCTGAAAATGGCCATGACCAATCTGCGTTTTCAAACCCCACAAACGCCATGTTAAGATCCACGAATGGTCACTTCCTGTCAATCAAACTGCAATTGCAATTTAGCCTTCGCCCA
The DNA here is from genome assembly GCF_028390025.1 of Pseudophryne corroboree. Classification (NCBI taxonomy): domain Eukaryota; kingdom Metazoa; phylum Chordata; class Amphibia; order Anura; family Myobatrachidae; genus Pseudophryne; species Pseudophryne corroboree. Next base: position 293,310,396 of record NC_086447.1, on the reverse strand, counting down.
CATGCAATGCATTTGTAGCACATGCGCATTCTGCACCCTATTTGCGATTTTGCAATTTTGCAACTGAAGAATGAATAAGGCCCTATATGCAAGGGCAACAAAGGCATTTGGATTTGTCCCCTAGTGATAAAGGACCCAATGAATCGAGAATTGCCCTGCTGCCGGTATTCTTGAATTTTTAAAGTTTCTCGATTTTTGATTAGAAAAAAGGATTTTACATAACGTTTTTTATGATATGTGTTAGGATAAGTAATAAAGAGCAGCCTATGGATGTTAGATTAGGATTTTACATGGACAAGATGTATATAAATGAATTGGAATTGTAAATGAGGGTGGCTCCTCCCAGCAATTAGGGTTATCAATTCATATGGGTATAAATATCAGGGAAGATGGATCATTTGGAATATGCCTTGAGAAAGATCATCTGATCGAAACGCGTTGGCTATACAGAGGAGATTGGTGGCGACCCTGACCAGACGAGGAGAGGACAAAGTATCCACGATTGAAGCCGGCTTCCCTGGGGACATAGAACATCTATGCAGCTTCTATACGTGCACTTTCAAATCCCGAAATCCGGTAGGAGGCCACCCTCATAAGTCTGAATTGTGAAATGAATATATTCCTTTTCTTCTTATGATGAAGATTGCGTACATTGGATTGCTGTTTTAACATTAAAAAAAGAGTCTTTTTATTTATCCGTTGGACTGAGATTCATTATATATGAAGTGAAAATCTCTGTTTCAAAATTTTAAAACAAAGTGTTATGAACTTATTACACTAGATTGTGTTTTAACTTTCTCTTTACATGTAACGTCACTGAAAATATATGTGATTAATATTGAGGTGCATAACATACCGGGAAGAAAGCGGGACACGAAGAAATCTCTGCTCTAAGATAAGTAGAGTTCATCTATCTGCATCACTTACTAATTAGGGAGCGCAGAGGAAGGGATATCTGAATTTTTTTTGGTAATTTAGAGTGTTTATGTGGGTGAAGGTAACACCCTTTTCAGATTTCCATCCTTCTGCTGCTTTTATGCGCACTTTCCTACAGGTGTAAAAAATTGTTTTTTTCTTGTATTTTTACATGTTACTAGGTTGCTATAACCTATATGGTTTATGTTATTTTTATATTGTTATTTAATAATAAAGTTATATACTATGACATATTAATTAACCTGAAATTTAGAGCACTAACTTTTTGTACATTGGAACAAAGGTAATACAGTTTATCCGCTTCACCGTATTTAGGGGCCTATATTGCTTTTTTTTATATTTGCTATGCAAAGTATTCTTTGGTGACAGTTGTTATTCTATAATGGTGTATCTGTAATTGCAATTTGTAATCTACAATCCACTAGTCGCTAACCCCAGCCTTTTATAAAAAGCTTTGTGATCAGACTGTCCACTAGTCCGGTAATTACCTCTCTGTGGGAGACAAGCATCCAGCAAATTGTGTACTAATTAGTACGGTAGTATAAAAAGGACCATAATTGTAGGCCCAACGTCATTAAATATTGCATCTGGTTCAAAGTTGACAAAGTTTTTAATACATGTGCACTAAGCAAATTGTGTGTGTGTGTGTGTGTGTGTGTGTGTGTGTGTGTGTGTGTGTGTGTGTGTGTGTATATATATATATATATATATATATATATACATTTCCTTTTATGTATTTCAACATGTATCATATTTGAGCATTTTTTTTTTTCGTATCATTTTACGTCAACCCAATGCTAATGGTTACAATTACGAAATGAAGCTAAAATGACTTCAGCTGTAAACCCTATTTTCACTCTGAGAATATATTTAATTCTAAATTTACAATGATAGGATGCAGAGATTATGTTCCTCGTTGTCTATAAAACAAATAACCTTATTTTGTTCATTCAGACTGGTAACAGCGCTGCTGTACAATTTTTGCAGCTCTGCACTAATAAATAGAATGGTCCAGCTTAAATAAAGTAATTGAACTGGGCTCCAGTGAGATTTCATCATATTAAGACAGAACTGTGTGTCCAACTGCCACTGGTTTACAGGAGAATGAAGATAAATAGGCTACTGCGCAAATTATGTATTTAAATCTATTTTGCGTAATCCTAAAAATTAGTTAGATAATTAACTTCCAAAGGGGGGAAAAAACCCAGGGAGATAAATGTATGTGACTAAATTATTTTCCTTTGCTGCTGGCTATTTTGTTTGTTTTACATATTTTGACAACTTTACATTCTAATGTGAGATGTAGACGCAACTCTTTAATTGCTGGGTGTCTACTGGGCAGGCTAATGTTGGCCTTATTTGTCTGAGGTCAAAGTGGTGATCTGTAAGGCTTTAATTTATGCGTACAAATATTCAGTGAGTCAACCGAATTGCCAGAGGGGAAGTGTTCAATTCATTGGGCTCATATTTCTTCATACAACATTGTTTCATTATGGTAGGCATGTATCTGTGTAGCCATGTATAAAGGAAAGAACAGATGCTTATATTTCGTAGTGTATATAGAGAACAAATTAACATTGTATACTACATATAATGACTAAAAATCATATAATTTATTTCTACCAGTGAACAGCACAGTGGTACAGTGGTTAGCATTGCAACTTCCCAGTAGTGGAATCATGGGTTCCATTGCAACCAGCGCACTTGTTATGTGTGCAGTTTATATGTTCTCATGTTTGCATGGTTTTCATCTGGGTTCTCTGATTTCTTTCAACATTCCAACATGGTAGAATGATTAACCTCTGACAGGGGTATTCAATCCATGGCGTTATTTTCCAACTTGTTGAAAAAACTGCACTTTTCGCCAGTTTGCAGGTCGAATTCACATTTGACCTATTCAAAGCTCGGCCTGATTTTTCTACTTGTCGAAAAATCCGGCCACGCGAATACCAAGTGGATTGGTGAATTCGCTAATGATCCACATGTTTTGTCGAATCCACAGTTTTTTGGTCCGTTTTCACCCGCGATTGAATAGTCAACTGTCGAATTAGTGCCGGTTTTCCGACGGTCGGAAAACTCGTCATGGATTGAATACCCCTAAAAATGGACAATAGTGTGTGTGTGTGTGTGTGTGTGTGTGTGTTTGTATATATGTGTGTCACAGAATACTTACATCAGTCCCTGAGACACCGACTAATGTGATTACACATTTGCTCTACACAGTCTTGCATAACATGATTGGTACTGTACTAATAAACAGTAATACTGTTTTGATGATAACAATTTGACTTTGTTGCATTATAAGACAGTGTGTTTTTTTTTGACTGTATTATATGATGGGATTAGCCATGGATTCATGTCACAGAGTAATTGTTCTTTATGTATGTGTATTTCACTGTCCTCTAATAGCATGTTGTTTTATTAGAGGACAGTAGAACACTTCATATCCTTCAGTTGAGAGGCTGAACCAAGAACCCTCGAAAATCACACAAGAGGTACAATAAATTCCCATGTAAGGAGAGAGAATTGTGTCTAATAAAAGGTGAATTCAAGAATGGGAAAACAGAAACAGGTGAAAGTGAAATGTAAAGAGCGCCATGTAGGGCAAATCCATTATAAATTTAAGGTTTGAGGATATTTTCCTGTTCCAGGTATCTTTGGAATGAGACTATGTTCAATAAAACATAATTCTAAGGAATGTGGTTTGGGAGGATAATATAATAAAATGATGAGGAGGATGTTAAAGTTAAGGGAGCATATTGGATGTAAATAATTGGTTCTACTCCACCATAGCCTGTGCCATAACATTATTTGGCTTTTTATTCCATATGATTCTTAGTGATTGATGTCCCGCCACATTGTGTACTGCCTATGTAGCACACCATACTGCTACTATGGGTAGCTTAGAGTGGACATACTGTAGTGTAGATCATAGCAGTAACAGATAGATGTTCAGGGTATACTCTGGTGTACAGCTTAATGTTCTGTGTATATTTTGCTGGATGACTCCTGATTTCGGACACCTGGTTGGTGACGTTCGTTACAGCTGGCCCTTCATACCAAGTACATCTAAACAATGTGCCATTAAGACTTGACATAAGCCTGGCAAATCTAATAAAATACATTTGACAAAAATTCTAACAAGACTTGTTGACACACGTTAATTATCTTCTTATGCTTAATATTCTGTACAGAAGACGTATCTTTGCAAAAAGCCAGCAAGCATTTAATTGTATTAGCACTAATCTGTTATTGTTGGTTGAAAGCGTTTCTTCTTAATCTGGCTTTTGTTTTTAAATCACAAACCGTCCACTGAGTGAATGCGTTTTCAGAAATGAGGGTTTCATTTCCCAGGCTAAATATACATGTGCTTTTGTTGGATAATTTATGGTTAAGAAGGCTACATAATCTTGGCTATCCCATTTGTGTACAGAGCAGCACTGGTATGGATATAATTGGCTCATCCTCATGGTTAATTAAACTCCTAGCTGGCTGGGACTTTCAGCTGTATGCTTAAGGGCAGACTCAATTAGCTGCTGGGGTTACAATGCGGCTGCAGGTCTTCCCTGAGCTATTCAATTACTGCTACTACCCTGCGCGGTAAGCTCCAGAGGGTGCAGTTGATGCAGATTTTTATTTGCAGCCTTAGGAGCTGCAAACAAAAATCCATGTTAAATGCACTCTCTGGAGCTTACCGCATAGGGTAACTCCATAGCTCTCTGCACTTAACCCAGGAGCTATGGGTTAACTTGTTTGTCGTGGACTTAACGCTTTGGAAATTGGCTAATTGTATAGTTTCGGACATTGAACATAGAGCTACAGCTGCACAGTAAGCCTTGCTGCTAACTGAATCTGCCCCCATTGGTTTGTTCCAGATCATGGTAAAAGACCTAGAGGGTTATTCAGAAATGGATGCAGATCTTGCTTCCCGCAGCAAGATCTGTGTCCATCTCCTCACATGCTGGGGGCTGCCCAGCATGTGTGGCGTCGCCTCACAATGCATCCGCAATTTAATTGCGGACGCATAGATTAGAGATTGGCCCCTGCACTGGAAGATGGTACACTGCCATTTTATTTTATCAGTGAGGCTGCGTGTGATGTCAAGCAGCCACTCCAAAAACACTTGCGACACCCATCGTGTCGTCCGCAACACCAAAACACCATCCCCCAAATGCCGGCCACTATCAATCACCGCAAGGAAAGGAGTCATGCACACGCACTGTGGCAGGTGCGCGTACGCAGACCACCATATGGACCTTTCCATACATTCTCTACATCCTACCACTGCTGTTTACAATGTTAACCTGTTAAACATTGCACATTTTGGAATGTTGATACACATTTGAAATTATTAAATAGCACAAAAGAGTAACTTAAATATTCCAAGAATAGTTTTTATTGAAACACCAAAGTTTAAACATCTGCTATTAATAACTCTTAGAGTTGTGTTTCATTAACCACAAATTGATCACAACATTACACTCACAACAGATATTTAACTTTGCTGACAAAATATACCAGCTCTAGCTGTGGTGTATTATTAAAGTTGGTGCTGATTTATTTTAATTTGCCAGTAAAATATAAGCTATGTGGCAAGCCTAAACTCTGTGGTTGGAATTTTTATCATATCAAACATACTCCCTTCACTGTATGAAGACAACAGGTGTGTTTTAATGCATGTATTATTGTATATATTTATGCATACAAATTGTCCTTTACCACAGTGGTTCCCAAACTTTTTTGAAACACAACACTCTATAGTATTAGCATTTTTCCCCAAAGTTTCTAAAAATTATTAAATTAGTAAATACAACCTGTCATCCTTAGGTTAATTGATGTGGTGGTAGACAGGGTTGAGCTTCTCTTTGTCCATGTATTATATGATTGGTTACCATCTGAACTGTTTTTGTCTATAACAATGACCAAAATGATTAAGTATTGGACCACCAACTCGTGGCACCCCTTCAAGTGCCCAGCAGCACCCCAGGGTGGAATGGCACCCAGTACTTTTTCAGATTTACCCAAGATTCCTTATCCTGACATGGAATAACTCCCAGTTAGCAGATACGGCGTCACAGTTTTGCTGCTCCTATGAGAGAACAAATTGGTTGGGTATCTATTAGAGACTGACCACAGCTGGTTAGGCAGATTAGTCCTGAGATGATGGGCCATAAGGGACAAAGCTGAAAAAGGTAGAATCTCAAGAAACAAGTTAATGAATCATGAGACAAAGCCAAAATTGATAAACAAACAAAAAAACGCAAAAAGACGAACAATATTCCCTGGCTGCATTCATTATCTCTTAGGCCAGATTGACTTGACTTTTAGCAAACGTGCTGATTGCAGTAAGTGATAAAGAGTGTGGAGTAAGCATACTGGTGTTATGGTGGATTCTCACATACTGCAGGTGTCTCTTTGTTTCAACTAACTCAGGTCAGGGGAGCAGTGGTGGGAAGGATTTTGACCCAGTGGATATCCTGAACACTGGATTCAAGGTACAGTATGAAGTCTTTATAAATTAGAGTTTATCCTTTTATATATATATATAATATATATATATATATATATAATATATATATATATATATATATATATATCTAAACAGGTATTATTATTATTATTATCCTTTATTTATATGGCGCCACAAGGGTTCCGCAGCGCCCAATTACAGAGTACATAAACAAATAATCAAACAGGAAAACAGCAACTTACAGTTGATGACAGTATAGGACAAGTACAGGGTAAATAAACATAGTTACATCAGCAGATGACACTGGAATAAGTATCAGGTGGCAGAAGACTGCTGGATTTGGTGCAGTTGAAGATTATTAAAGTAAGAAAGGATAAGCACATGAGGGAAGAGGGCCCTGCTCTTGAGAGCTTACATTCTAAAGGGGAGGGGAAGACAGACGGGGTGACACAGATGGGGTACATAGAGAGCGTAGAACAGAGGGTTAGGATGAGATTTGGCTGGGTTTGGTGAAGAAGTGGGTCTTGAGAGCCCGTTTGAAGTTTTGTAGAGAGGTGGAGAGTCTGAGGGGGAGAGGTAGGGAATTCCAGAGAAGTGGTGCAGCACGTGAAAAATCTTGGAGGTAGGAGTGGGAGGAAGTAATCCGTAGGCAGGAGAGTTGGCGTGCATTAGCAGAGCGAAGAGGACGGGTGGGAGTGTAAAGGGAGATAAGGTCAGAGATGTAGATGGGAGAGTAGCGAGTGAGAGAAGCTTGAAATGGATTCTGAAAGGGAAGGGAAGCCAGTGAAGGTCTAGCAAGAGAGGAGAAGTGGACGTAGTGCGTTTGGTGAGGAAGATAAGCCGGGCAGCAGCATTGAGGATAGATTGGAGTGGAGAGAGGTATTTGTCAGGAATGCCAGTCAGGAGGAGATTACAGTAGTCCAGTCTGGAGATGACAAGTGAGTGGATAAGAGTCTTAGTAGCATCCTGAGTCAGAAAGGGTCTGATCCTGGAAATATTTTTTAGATGAAAACGGCAGGTTTGTGAGAGGTGCTGAATGTGTGGTTTGAAGGAGAGGGAGGAGTCAAGTATTACTCTAGGACAGCACACTTGGGGGCTAGAGGAGATAGTAGTGCCATCAATAGATAATGAGATTGTAGGAGGTGAGGTTATGCGAGAGGAAGGGAAGATGATCAGCTGGGTCTTAGACATGTTAGGTTTAAGAAAGTGCTGGGACATCCAGGAAGAGGTAGCAGAGAGACAGTTGGAGATACAAGTGAGGAGAGCAGAGGAGAGGTCTGGAGAGGAAAGATAGATTTGGGTGTCATCAGCATAGGGATGATATTGGAAACCAAAAGAACTAATGAGCTTACCTAGTGAGGACGTATAGAGAGAGAAGAGAAGAGGACCAAGGACAGAACCTTGGCGAACCCCTACAGTTAGTGGAAGTGAGGGGGAGGTGGAGTCATGAGAGGAGACAGAGAATGAATGGTCAGAAAGGTAGGAGGACAGCCAAGAGAGGGCAGTGTCACGCAGACCAATGGAGTGAAGGATTTGCAGTAGGAGAGGATGTTCCACAGTGTCAAAAGCAGCAGAGAGATCAAGTAGAATAAGTAGAAAGTAGTGTCCCTTAGATTTAGTAGCATGGAGGTCACTGCATACTTTTGTTACGGGCAGTTTCAGTGGAGTGGAGAGGGCGGAAGCCAGACTGGAATGGGTCAAGCGTTGAGTTTGAGGAAAGAAAGGAAGTAAGGCGGTTGTAGACAATACGCTCGAGGAGTTTGGAGGCAAAAGGGAGGCGAGAGATGGGTCAGTAGTTGGAGAGAGTGTTTGGATCAAGGGTAGGTTTTTTAAGAATAGGAGAGATGAGTGCAAGCTTGAAGGCAGAGGGGACAGTGCCTGATGAGAGGGAGATATTGAGAAGGTGGGAAAGATGGGAACAAGCAGAAGGAGAGAGGTAGCGGAGGAGGCGGGAGGGAATAGGGTCAAGTGGGGAGGTGGTGAGGGGACAGGAACGAATGAGGGCCATGGCTTCCTCTCCAGATGCATGGGAGAAAGATGTCAGAGTAGGTGCGAGGGATGGGGAGGGTTGGTAAGGGATGGGAGAAGGCTGGTTACTGATGGTCTGGTGTGATGTGATGTCCTGACGTATGGAGTCAATTTTGGATGTGAAGTAAGTGGTAAAGTCAAGAGCAGAGAGTGAGGAAGGGAGACGAGGTGCAGGTGGGCAGAGGAGTGAGTTGAGAGTGGCAAAGAGGCGCCGGGGGTTGGAAGACTGGGAGGAGATGAGGTTCTTGAAGTATGACTGTTTAGCAAGAGAAAGGGCAGCACTGAAGGATGAGAGCATAAGTTTGAAATGGAGGAAGTCTGCCTTAGAGCGTGATTTCCTCTAGTGTCGCTCAGCAGTATGTGAACATTTTTGCAGCTATCTGGTGCATTTGGTATGCCAGTGTTGAGGTGTTAATTTGTGAGGGTGAATAGTGGTTGGTGGAGCAACAGAGTCAAGAGCAGAAGTAAGGGATGCATTGTATGTGGAAGTGGCTTGTTCAGGGCATGAAAGTGAGAGAATAGGAGAGAGAAGTGAGTCAAACAGGGAGGAAAGGAATGTGGTGCTTCAATGTTACGCTTAGTGATGGTAGCCTTAGGAGGTAGAGATGGGGAAGTCGAGAGAGATAGGTTAAAGGAGAGCAGGTGGTGGTCAGAGAGGGGAAATGGGGAGTTGCAAAAATCGGAAATGAGTGAAGACCAGATCCAGTGAGCTCCCATTCACATGGGAGGGTGTGGAGGTCCCCTGGGAGAGACCAAGTGAAGAGGCGAGGTTAAGGAGTTTAGAGGCAGGGGATTGTGTGGGGATGTCAATAGGGATGTTGAAATCGCCTAGGATAATGGAGGGAATGTCAGAAGAGAGAAAGTGAGGAAGCCAGGAAGCAAAGTTGTCGATGAATTTGGAAGCAGTGCCAGGGGGGTGGTAAATGACAGCTACTCTAAGATGGACTGGTTGGAAGAGGCGTATGGCATGGACCTCAAATGTAGAGAATGTAAGGGATGGTTCTGGTGGTATGAGTTGGTAGGAGTAACTAGAAGGTAAAAGGACCCCAATACCACCCCCATGGCGACCCCCAGGTCGGGGTGTGTGTGTGTGAATGTGAGGCCCCCAGCAGAGAGAGCAGCAGGAGAAGTAGTGTCAGAGGGCGTAAACCAAGTTTCAGTAGTGGCTAGTAGGTGTAGGGAGTTGGAAATGAAAAGGTCATGAGTGGGGACCAGTTTGTTACAAACAGATCTGGCATTCCAGAGAGCACAGGATAGGGGGTATGAGTTTCTGGGAGAGATGTGAATGAGATTATCAGGGTTGCTGTAGCGATGAGGTGAGATTAACTTTGAGGGCAGGGATGATGAGAGAGTAGTGATGGTACAGGTGCCTGAGCTAGGAGGGGAAACTGCAGGAGGTGGGCAGGGAGGGAGGTCAGTGTGATGTGGATGGGGGTGTGGGGAGGTGACAGGGAAGGGAGAGAGGGAGCAGGGCTGAGTTGTGGGGTAGCAGGACCATGGGGCAGAGGTGAATGAAAGTGGGGTAACAGGAAAGGAGGGGGAAGGAAACAGAGGTATGGAGGGGAGACAGAGGAGGAGGTGTAGGAGACTAGGGTGGAAGACTAAAGATACATTATTAGGTAGACACTGAGTGATGTGGGGAGTGTAAGAAATCCTTGACATAGTGTTAAGTAGGTAAATTGGTTGAGGGAAAGTGGAAGTAGGAGAGGAGACTGTAAGGGAATCAGAGCAGAAGAATTGCAGAAATGCAGGTGAGAAAAGCAGTGTAGGCTCAATGGGTGTAGATTTAGTATGAAATGAGTCAAAAGCGTAGATAAAGTGGGTGCAGAAATGTATTTGGGCTGTAAGAAATGAAAGGCTTGTGAGAGGGTTAAGAAGCAATGGTAATTCTGTTAGATTTTTCAAGTGTTTGTAGATGAGAAGATGAACTCACAATTGTCCCAAAGAAGATCTTTGTGATCCTGATTATGGATGGAAACTTGATCTTACATATGTTCCTTTCTGCAAATGGGTTGCATAGTGTTAACAGAGTGAAAGTTGGAGGGTGATTAATTTGCATATACAGTTGATATTGATAAGTAGTTCATCTGTTGTTGTTTGAGGTTTTCTTTCAGTTTTTCGTCAAGGCTAAGTCCAGGCTTTGATATTAAAATTATATATCTACTCCCTTTGAGCCTACTCCCTTAGAGTCCTACACCCTGGATCAATCAGCCAGGCTTTATCAGCCAACTATACTCTAATATGAACTAACATTAACATGTGTAAGGTATAGGTTCACTGATTAAACCCCCACCCATTGCCCAACACCCACTGGTGGGCAATAAAAGCTAAAACAAACAAATAATGATATGGGAGGAGGACATCCCAAATTCCCCAAATATCTAACAATTAAACAGCCTAAATTCTGCATATAACAATAACTCCAGATTACCTAAGCAAAACAGACACTGCAGGCTATAGTATCCTAGTTCACTGTGCAGCTGGTGATTGTTGTAGTAATTGTTTTGATTACCTAAGCAAAACAGACACTGCAGGCTATAGTATCCTAGTTCACTGTGCAGCTGGTGAGAGTTGTAGTAATTGTTTTGATTACCTAAGCAAAACAGACACTGCAGGCTATAGTATCCTAGTTCACTGTGCAGCTGGTGAGAGTTGTAGTAATTGTTTTGATTACCTAAGCAAAACAGACACTGCAGGCTATAGTATCCTAGTTCACTGTGCAGCTGGTGAGAGTTGTAGTAATTGTTTTGATTACCTAAGCAAAACAGACACTGCAGGCTATAGTATCCTAGTTCACTGTGCAGCTGGTGAGAGTTGTAGTAATTGTTTTGATTACCTGTAGGTGAGAGAATAAGATGTTAGGGGGAGATCACAGTCCTTTGCCTACTGTATTTCATCCAGGCTAAGTCCAGGCTTTGATATTAAGATTATATATCTACTCCATTTGAGCCTACTCCCTTAGAGTCCTACACCCTGGATCAATCAGCCAGGCTTAATCAGCCAACTATACTCTAAATGTATGGAGCCTAACAGTCGGCACTCCAGTTTTGTCCTTATGTGCCCAGATGCTCTCCCAGGTTCATATGCACCACAACATACAGGAAAAGAGACGAGTGGCACTTACAGGACTTCCATAAATGGTCACATACAGGGATTGTCCCTTGTTAGATCTAACAAGGGACAATCCCTGTATGTGATCATTTACGGAAGTCCTGTGAGTGTACGTATCTCTGTTCCTGTATATATTACAGGTATAAATGACCCGACATATGGTGGAAGACCTCAGTCTCTTTGCCCTGTTGGCCCCACCCCTATCTGGCCACCCCACCCCTGCTCCATTGCATCTCCATCCCATCACTGCCTCCCCCCCTCTCAGTGATCAATGGTCTCTGTCCCATTGATCACTGGCAGGGGTGCTTGGTAGCACCCTATTTCACCAGAAATACATTTTCTACTTATTGTAGATGGTCTATAAAATATGTAAAATATATATGATATAATATACTAGCTGAAGTACCCAGTGTTGCCCAGGTCTAAATTTTCCTGTTATTAAGTTATCAATGATTTGGATGTAACTGTCAACATATTAAAAATAATTAGTAGCTTAGTAGCTCTTTCGAAACACCCATGATGTGGCTGCGAAAAAGTCATTTTTGTTTTTGGGGTGTCGCTAGTAGCCTTGGTCCCCAGATTTTGTTTCTGTTCAGTTTTATTCTCACTTATCCATTGCAAGATGGGTTTAAAGTTTTCCATCTTTTTATCAATTTTGCTATTCCAAGGCTTTTGGGTACACAACGGTTTTTGTCTTCCCACCTCCATTTCTGTAAGTTATTTTAATGAATTGATTTATGAATATTTCAGTCAGCTATTTTGGGTAATTGAATTCTGGTTATTACAGTTAATTAAAGTTTTTATCCAAATCCATCCAGAGGAAGGCCCAGAACAGGTTCCCTGTGTCAAAGTTCTCACCAGCATATACCAATTATTATTATTATTATTATTCTTATTATTATTATTGTTACATTTTATTTATAAGGCGCCACAAGTGTTTCGCAGCGCCATACAAAGTACAGTACAGGGAGACAAAACGTAGCATTACAGTAAATAAATAACAAAAATAGAGTACAGGTAACAAAGAGCACCACAATTCTCAAAACATAACAGTGACGTGCGGTGAGGTCATTGGCTGGGGAGGCACTGAGATTTTATATATATATATATATATATATATATATATATATATATATATATTGGATGTGGTATAGACCCAATTATGCGCTATATATGAGCTGCAAACCTTATGACGTACTCTCTGTTAGCTCGAGTACAGATAATAGGATACAAAAATACAGAATGTCAAAGGGAGCTGTGTATGTTGATTACGTAAAATACTCTTCCAGATTATGACCACAAAGTGATAAAATAACAATTGATTTATTCATATATTATCCATGTACATTATAATTTGGTGAACATAGATTATCACATAAAAATCAAATGGTGTACATATTTAAAATACAGATTCCAATTTTGTTGAAGACATGATATAATCAGTATGTTCCATCCAATAGTATTGTATACAGGATGTCTGATGTTCTCACAGAAAAACCGTACCCGACGCGTTTCGTCCCAAAGGACTTCATCAGGGGTTCATGTCTAAATAATACATATGAATCAAGTGAGACTTCTGTACAATCTATCATGGTGATCATAATCTAAGATGGTGTTTTTATACATACCAATCAATATTGGAAGAGTTATGAGAGAAAAAAACGATTTAGCGGTAATGTTGTTTCCACAAGTAAATTCTGAAAGAACCATATCATAGTATGAATTAGATAGTTATATAATCAAGATCAATGGATGATCCACTACTATAGGAGATGGGGGGGAAAAGTGGGGAGAAGTGTAGGATCCAAATATATGAATGTTAAATTTCTCCTTGAAAATCATGAGACACTTATATATGGTCCTAGTAGACTTAATGGCATATTATTGACAATGTATATAATATTACCAAAATATTTTAATGTAAAAAGACTTATGTAGAAAGAGTCCATACATATAATATTATCTTAATTAGAGGTCTCCTATAGAAAGAGTACCTCATATATCTATACAATAATCCATATATGAATTACGTGTAATCCAAAATGGCACTTACATTTTTTTTTTTTTATATACATACCAAGGAATTAAAATCAAAACAAAATCACGCTGAATGCACCAGTGTTCACCATTGGTCCAGCCTATAATACAAATATTGACTTTAAGGAACATTTTTTCCTCTATGAGGATAGGAGATGGATTACTCCAGAAAGGAGGGGGCATGAAACTTAATCATACATACCCTCATATAAGTGCAAACTGGGAGGTTGTGCTGTTGTATTCCCTATCCGCTACAAACACACTTACTATGATCCGACCTATAAAATAATTAGTGATAGCTTATGTCATATTTAGAAAAATACTATAAGCTAACATATTTTATATGTAACTTAATTCACATTGTTTTTATACAACAGAACTTAATTCTCCATTACATTCATTGTATGAAAAGTCAGGGTAGTGATTTGGGCTCTAACCATACAGAGAATTCCCATATTCAATCACTGTTGTTTCATAATAACAAATAATGGTTACTGTGAACAAACATCTAAGTAACAGCCCAGCCTTCCAGTATAAGTCAGTGAAATACATAGTCTGATACATAATCCAGCACCCAAAAGGCAACATTGTAACTTACTTTAAATAGTGACAGGCTCTCCTGAACAGCAGTGTAACATAGTGCTGGACAGGTGGGTTTATATACCCTTAGCCTTAAGGACTCACTTCCTGTATGTCTCTTACTTCCAACTGATTTAATCTATGATTCTACTTAACCTTCCGTTTAATTCTATAAATCTATAATTTATTAGTATCTTATTTTATAATCTCATTGTGGTTTTCCTTAAGTTAAATCTATTTTTAACCGCTGTGGACGCATTAACTGTTTATGCGTTCCACTGCGGACCCGGCGTGCGTTCCATTGCCTTCACTTCCGGTCTGTTAGGCGGAAGTGATGCGGCAGTGAGTACGGCTCTGTGCGGCCGTGGTGGCTGTCCCCATGGGTATAATTACCAACACGTACTTCTTTTATCTCCTCAGTGTGTTCCCTGCTTGATGCATATATATCTAATATGCCAATCCAACTTCTAAAGTCCGTGGATGTACCTTTCATTTCTGCGTTCCACGGCACCTCCGATTGCGTTTCACTGACATCACTTCCGCCATATCCAACGGGAGTGATGCAGATATCTATATTGCTATTTACTAATCCTATATTAATGTTTTTATATTTTTATATTTTTTATGATTTCTATGCTAGTGATCCTTAATGTATATTATACCTATTTAAACATTTTTTTCTATTTTAACTCTTTTAACCCCCGTGTATACCACCTTTATCCCTCTTAGATATCAAATCAGAGAGAATAATGCAATGGAGGTGGATCAATAAATTTAATCTGACCCAAAGGTTATGTCTTATTTGTGTATAATTCTATTGTGTGCTAATTATTTCTAATATTTATTTATTCCGTGTTTGTGGGGTGCTAATTAATTGTAATTAATTTATTTTTTCGAATACCTCTATCTCCTTTAACAATAGTGTCTCCTATATTATTATGTGTTGTCAACTAGTGCCTGATTTAATTGTCCCTGAATAATACCATATTAATACTACCTACTAAATAGTGCTGTAATTAATTTGGGTGCTGTTGTGCTATTTTTTATGTTATTTATATATTAATTCCGTTTTAGACGTGCTTATAATAATTCTTTATCCCTTCATTATCTTTTAAATGGATAGTCCCACCGTCTGTAACTTAAGGAGTTCTCAAACTGGTTAGGCTGAGTATATACATACATGTTCGTTCACTTACAGCAAATTTGTTTGATACAACAATATTCAAAAGCCATTGTCTTACACAGGTTTTTTACAGAAACGAAACAATGTCACATCCTTCATTATGTCCGTTAGGGGTCTGAGTGTCTAGGGCAGTGGTTCTCAAACTCGGTCCTCAGGACCCCACACGGTTCACGTTTTCCATGTCTCCCAGCAGCTGCACTGTGTATCACCAACTGTCACATTTAAAAAATCTACAGGTGACCTGCAAAACATGAACCGTGTGGGGTCCTGAGGATCGAGTTTGAGAACCTGTGGTCTAGGGTATAAATCCAGAATGTTTCTTTTTTGGACAATATAAGATCTCTATTTCCACCCTTTGGATCTACCTGAATGTGCTCTAGAATGGTAAAAGAGAAATTACTTTTATCAATTTTTGACCCATGTTTATCCCTGTAGTGTCTGGGTAAACTATGCGTACACACTTTGTTTTTAATATTTCTAATGTGTTCTTGTATTCTAATTTTTACCTGTCTTTTTGTTTTACCTATATAGGATAACTTGCAACTGCAAGTGATCCTATAGATCACATACTCCGTATTGCAGTTTACTAATTGATTGAGCTTATAGGTATGACCTGTATGTATCTCGCAGCTGAATGGTTTTCTTTCCATATAGCTGCAACAAATGCATTTTGAACAGGGGAAGCAACCTTTGGAAGAGATGAAACCTCCCTGATTGGGGGTAATCTTCCTTCCTTCCTCCACTTTACTAGGTGCTATAATGCTTTTCAGATTGTTAGCTCTACGAAATATAAATTCAGGTTTGTTCGGTAATTCTGGACCAAGGATGGGGTCTTTTTTTAAAATTCCCCAATGTTTTTCCACTATCTTTCTTACACTGTAATTTTCACAGTTGTACTGTGAGAGAAAGGTCTGGAATGTTGATACCTATCCCCTCCAGGTTTTTTCTTAGGAATTAGCATTGTTTCCCTTTCTCTATTTCCCGCTTTGATCTTAGCTGTTTCTATTAATTCTTTTCTGTATCCTCGTTCCAGGAATCTTTCTGTTAGAATGGATGCCTGTTCCCAATAATCCTTTAGGGTAGTACAATTACGTCTAATGCGCAAAAATTGTGCATATGGTACTCCCTCTTTCCACCTTGCTAGATGGCAACTGGTCTGGGGAATATAACTGTTGGCATCGACTTCTTTGAAATGGGTCTTCGTTTGTATTATTTGGCCGGGAATGCCTACCAATACTAAATCCAAGAACTCAATGGTGGTGGTGTTTGTTTGATGAGTAAATTTAAGATTGAAATCATTTTCATGAATGAAAATGAGAAATTGATCGATACTAGAGGGGTCACCACGCCAAATGAAAAGAAGGTCATCTATAAATCTCTGATAAAACAGTATGTTTTCCTTATACTCTGATTCACCAAATTATAATGTACATGGATAATATATGAATAAATCAATTGTTATTTTATCACTTTGTGGTCATAATCTGGAAGAGCATTTTATGTAATCAACATACACAGCTCCCTTTGACATTCTGTATTTTTATATATATATATATATATATATATATACATACAGTGGGGGTATGGAAAAGTGAAGGTTGCAATTATGCGTGCACCTCCGGAAAAGGGGGTGTGGCCACTCAAACAGGGGTGTGTCCTTCAGTGTAGTAGGACCCCTTATACTATCTAGTACTGGCGCCCCTTTCACTTGATACCACACAGTATGAGCCGAAATTCACATTACAGCACACGGTATGAGCCGAAATTCACATTACAGCACACGGTATGAGCCGAAATTCATATTTTACCACACGGTATGAGCCGAAATTCACATTACAGCACACCGTATGACATGAAATTCATATTTTACCACACAGTATGAGCCGAAATTCACATTACAGCACACAGTATGAGCCGAAATTCATATTTTACCACACGGTATGAGCCGAAATTCACATTACAGCACACGGTATGAGCCGAAATTCACATTACAGCACACGGTATGAGCCGAAATTCATATTTTACCACACTGTATGAGCCGAAATTCATATTTTACCACACGGTATAAGCCGAAATTCACATTACAGCACACGGTATGAGCCAAAATTCACATTACAGCACACAGTATGAGTCGAAATTCACATTACAACACACGGTATGACCCGAAATTCAGATTTTACCACACGGTATGAGCTGAAATTCACATTATAGCACACGGAATGAGACAAAATTCACAGTATGCCACATGGAATGAGACAAAATTCAGGGAGAGTGACAGCAGGTACAGGGAGAGGGAAAGTGACAGCAGGGACATAGGGGGTGGGATGTACTAATGTACATCGCCACCCATCACCGCCCTGCGCCACGATGCTGATCGCATATGTACTAACATATGCGATCAGCATTGCGGAGGACAGCTCTTCCGATAAGAGCTGTCCTCCGCGATGCGCAGCGGCATCCTGACTTACGGGATTTGGCCCCAGGAGTCAGTCTGCGCATGCGCGGGGTGACGGGGGTGGCTGCAGGGCATGCTGGGAGGGATCCGATTGGATCCCTCACACAGCGCCGCGGAGAGAAGCCCATAGGCTTCTATGGACGTACGCCAGCTAAAGCTGGCGTACCCCGCCGCGGCGCTGTCCTGCCGGCCGGGGGTTAGTACATCAGGAAAATGCGGTAAACAGAGAGTTTACCGCATTTTCCGCTTAGTACATCCCGCCCAGGGACAGGGAGAGTAACAGAGGGACAGGGAAAGTGACAGCAAGGACATAGGGACAGGGACAATGACAACAGAAACATAGGGACAGGGAGAGGGACAGCAAGGGCATACAGTAGGGACTAGGGAGAGAGAAAGGCAGCAGGGTAAGATTACCTTTTTAGCAGCGGCGGTGCGGATGATGCTGTGGTCTGCAGTGCGGTGGATGAGGAGGCTGTGTTCGGCATGGTGCGACGGAAGAGCAGAGAAGAATTGAGGGCGGCGGCGGAGCTGCTGAGGGTGGCGGGGTGCGGATGAGGGTAGTGGCGGTGTAGTGAGGAGGAGGCAGAGGATGGCGGCAGTGCAAGGAGGAGGAGGCTGTGGTCGGTGGCACTGCGGCTCCTATGACCGAGGCGCTACTATTTCATATCTGCTGTGGACCGACAGCCAATAAGGAGTGGCCGCGTGGCAGATTTGAAATGTGTGTGCTGTAATCTGCTGCAGACCGGCAGCCAATCAGTAGTGTCTGCCTCCCCCTGTATCTCCCTAAGACTGCCTCCCCCCTGTATCGCCCCAAGACTGCCTCCCCCCTGTGTATCCCCAAGCTGCCTCCCCCCTTAAGGTCCCCAATGCTGCTTCCCCTCCTTTATGTCCCCATGGCTGCCTCCCCCCTTAAGGTCCCCAATGCTGCTTCCCCTCCTTTATGTCCCCATGGCTGCCTCCCCCCTTAAGGTCCCCAATGCTGCTTCCCCTCCTTTATGTCCCCATGGCTGCCTCCCCCCTTAAGGTCCCCAATGCTGCTTCCCCTCCTTTATGTCCCCATGGCTGCCTCCACCCTTAAGGTCCCCAATGCTGCTTCCCTTCCTTTATATCCCTATGGCTGCTTTCCCCTGTGTATTCCCAAGGTTGCCCCCCTCCCCACAGTGTGTCCGCCCCCCCTGAGTCCCCGCATGGCTGCCTCTCTCTCCATGGCTCATCCCCCCCATGTCTGGTCTCCGGCCCCCCTTGCTTGCCTGGGGTCACTGCTGGGGTCACTGGGGAGAGCACTCATTCATGCCTCCCGTCCCACAGCGCGGCGGCCGAACTACTGCTACTGGCCGGCGGGACCGAGACAGGCGGCTGGCTGGAGCATGAGCTCCACTGACGCTGCCCTCGCTGGGGAGAGCATTCATTCATGCCTCCCGTCCCACAGCGCGGCCGCCGAACTACTGCTACTGGCGGCGGGACCGAGACAAGCGGCTGGCTGGAGCATGAGTTCCGCTGATGCCGCCCGGGACTCAAGTCAGGCGTTAAGCAGGCCGGACTCCAGGGTGGGCTCAGGTTCTGGTGCCCAATCATATTTGCATCAGTGACAGGGGCGTGCTTTCATATGTGCTGAAAGCACGCCCCTGTCACTGAGGCACTCATACTAGTGCCGCTTATACTTCTTTTTTAATGGGCTTTTACAGCCCCCTCTTTGGCTCTGCCCCCTGCCCGCCCCCCGCATCCAACCCTTTGTCATTAGCCACAGGAGGCACCGCTATCGGTGCCTCTAACACAGATCAAAACTTGTTTTCTCATGTAAAAATTATTACAATCATATAAAGCATATACATATGACACAGAATATGTGTCATAAGTATCTTCTTTATATTATTATAATCATTAATGACAGGGGAGAATGACAGGGGAGGCACTGCCTCCCCTGCCTCCCCTGACTGCACGTCCCTGAAACATAATACAGCTAAGATGTAAGTAGCGAGGGAGTAATCATCGTACTACTTGGGGCTGGCGGCCAAAGATAGAGATGAGCCTTTACCAGCAGGAGAAAAAGTGGGTAAAGATGGTTGCTGAGTAGGAGAGAACTGAGAGTTAAATACGTTGAGAAGAGGGCTTTGACAACAAGAGGAAAGTGACCAATGTGAGGTCCGACCAGGAGCCTAACCCCTGAGTATGTCTTCTGGGATACAATGTTACCACTCTGTGAAGTTTTCTTTCAAATCCATCCAGGGGCAGGCCCAGAACAGGCTTCCCAGGGCCAAAGTTCAGTACCCAAACCCCCTACTATGACTTCTGGGATCCAATGTTACCACTCTGTGAAGTTTTCTTCCAAATCCATCCAGTGGAAGGCAAAGAACAGGCTCCTTGGGTCAAAGTTCTACCCTGGTGTATTCCACTATGAGGTCCGACTGGGACCCTAGCCCCCAAAACCTGGCTAGGATCCAAATAGACCAACTTGTTTTGGTTTCATCCTAATCAGTTCAGGGGTGTCTGAAAGCATAACCATAAAGACAAACAAACAGACCAAAGAATTTTATATATATCAGATATATGGCCCTGGCCTCGAAAGGGGTGGATTTTTTTTAGTTTAAACTCCATGAGTATTTTAAGTTGGATAATGAAGTGTATCTATATATATTATTTGGTGCCCGTGCAACATGATATATGTGGGCAAAACCCAAAGAATGCTTAAAGAAAGAGTGGCAATGCACCGCAGCTCTATTAAAAAAGCTTTGGTAAAAATTGATACCAGTACTCCGCCAGTAGCTCGCCACTTTGCAGCAGCTAAGCACATGATAAAGGACTTGAAAGTCATGCCCATTGAGCAAGTTCCCCCTTCACGGAGAGGAGACAGGAACAAAATTCTTCTGCAGAAGGAATGCAAATGGATTTACAATCTGGAGGCTATGACACCGAGAGGGCTGAATGAAGAACTATCCTTTACGCCTTTCTTATAAACTCAACCGACACTATTTCAATAGTCTGGTGGACCCAACTTGTTTATGTTGTTGTAGCTAGGTGGACTTTTAGTATAGAATCCTCCATTGACCTGCATGAGATATGGTCAGTCTAGCCTTGTTGAGACAGCATCTATGACCACAGTATTCTGCTCTAGTTAGGTTATATATTTAAATTAGTATTAGTAGGTATCCATGTTTGTTAGGACTACACTATCTTTATACTCATTATGTGATCTTGGTCTTGGCTGGCGTTATTAGGGTGATTGTATTGTGTTTGTTTACTCTTTGGTTATCCCCTCCCCAACTGTGGCACCATTGGATCATCCAGGCCGGTGGGCGTGGATTGCAATATGCATATGACGATAACAGCGAGATCGCGTCATTTCCGGGTGACGCGTCCCGCTGCTGGGTCCCCTGTAAACCTTGCTGTGCTCGATTAGTTCCGCTGGCCGGAAGTGGCCGCTTCGATTGGCACACTTGCAATGATGTGATGCTGACATGGCATCAGGAGGACAGTGGCGTATCCCACGATCGGGACTCTGTGGGTATTATTTAACTAGGTGTGTCCCGTTGACCGGAAGTAATGGTTTTCATATGTATACCTCTGGCTTTGTTATTATCACCATGGTGATAGGGGAGTGGTGAGATCCCTGGCCTGCCATTAGACCAGATGATCACATGATTTGTAACCTGAGCAGAATGAACAGGTGTATGTAGTTATTTGTATTTATTGTCTGTGTATATATATATGTGGTGTTTGGTGATGGTTTGTTATACTACTGGCTTTTCCCTGACGAAGGTGCTGCTGCACCGAAACAGCTGTTGGAGCTGCCATAATGCACTGAGCTGCTAAGTATCTGCTTTGTATAGCTATATGCACCAATGTTTGCACGTTGCACTTTAAAATGAAAATTCAGTAAACTGTTTGCTGCTACTAAGGTATGCTGGTTTATGTGGACTATTTCACAATACCTGGATGTTATTTGTGACCGAGCACCCTACCAATGCTGCTGAAGGTGTGTGCGTTCCAATCTTGCATTTATATATATATATATATATATATATATATATATATATATATATATTTCTATATATATATATATATATATATATATATATAGATATATATAGGAATGGGGGGATAGGGGTATCAGTGACCGACGATGTCTGCATAAATATAAATATCTATGATGAAGTGGCATAGAACGATACGTAATGATGGGATAAATTTTTAACAATTAATTTTTTTCCACATATAATAATAAATATAAGGATACAACTATAAAATGAGATGGACTAAAATAGAGGGAAGGGAATAGCAAGACATCAAATATAAATAGAGAGCTAAAACCATAGATGTACAAAAGAAATAAAATAATAAATAATTAAAAATGAGAGTTTCCTGCTTATCTTAGTATGGAGTCACATGAGGTACACCCAACGCAATTCCCATGTCTGACTTCATCAAGGGGTGAAAGACTACTGAGCAGATCTCATATTTATAGCAGAAGCAATTAGGAGCCAGAGGTTATGACATCATATCCTGTTAAGACTACATAACTATTCTTCATATATAAATATAGGTATAAATGTATCTAGGCTCCAGTAAAATGGGTAAATAACCCTATTTATCAGATTAGACTAAAAAACGAACATTAAAAACCTCAAAAATAACGAATTGATGTTCTAAACAGTGACCGACGTCACTTCTGCCACACTTCCTGTGTCCTTAGCCTGGTAATGCGCATGCGCCGCTTGCCCCACTTCCGGTGGACAAGCAGTATGACTTTAGTGTGTACTCATCATGCTACACTTCCGGCCCTGTCTGTTCAGTGTTTGTGCCCCACTTCCAGCAGCGGCGGGATGCGGCATCATTCAGTCAAGTACAGGTGCCTGCAGAGATCAATGGTAGCGGCGGCCATCTTACTGGAGACCCGCGATTGCAGACTTTGTTGAGGATTGTTCCCAAAATCCGAAGCAGCTCATAGAAAAGAAACAAAGCTTTTAGTAATGGTCTCATGCATTCTATTCAGTGCTGGCTGAGATAGTCTATATTACTAGTATAATAATGGGACTATGGATATTTTATTGTACTTATCATTATTAATAAAACAGCTTGTGTGAAATAAATATAGATAAAAAGGCATGTATGAGAGTTATATGCCAATACATGAATCAGTTGTATACTGATTTTTGGGAGATATTATTTTGCAAGAAAAGAGTGATAAGAGATAAGAATAGGTAATTATACCTATTAATTATATACCACTCGTTAATTATAAAGCTAATGGTGTGGAAATATTAAGACCAGATAAAAATACATAGGAGGAAAAAGGTGAACTATAAATTAGTGATAAATCTTAGTCTAAAGAATTGTTACAATGCTTATTAGCTAAGGTTAGGAGTATAACCAAAGTGCTGGTGCATATTACTATAAGTGAATACTAATCAAGTATTTAAATCTTAATAGTAGTTAAGTGAGATGAGGTTAATAGATATTATAATAACCGTGGATCCAATTATATTCTTATTCATATTGAGTATATAAATACTATTATGAGCCCGTATGGGCCACCTTGTACAGTACTCAATTTCCCAAGTGGTTCTCCACTAGGTACTGGTTGAGCCCAACACTGCTTAGCTTCCAAGATCGGACGGAATTGGGCATATGACCAGTGTGGTATGACTGTATGTTACGGCAAAAAGACTCAATCCAATAGTATCCCAATCTTCATATTTTATTATGCAAATCATGTAGAATACCATATATATAGGAAGTGATGATAATAACAGAAAAGGAAAAAGGTTATAATAAGTGCAGAGGTGGTGTCAAGTGCACGTGAGTGAGGGAAATAACAGATAGTACTTGAACTAAATGACTCCTTTATAGGAATGATGCAATTTCATATCCTTCCTTAAAGCCCATGGGATATGTAGTTTTCAATTGGAAAATCCAAAACATCTCTCATAGGGATAACTTTTTTGCCAGATCTCCACCCCTCTTTCTGCTTAACACATGTTCAATGGCCTTGAAGGACATCTCTTCTGGGTTTGAATTATGTTAATGCTTGAAATGTCTATATATCAAATGAGTATCCAGTTTGTTTTTAATGTTGCGGACGTGCTTCTGGATCCTAATTTTCAATGTTCTTTTTGTTTTCCCCACATATTTTTTATGACATGTGCATTCCAGTAGGTATATAACTGATGTAGTATTAAAGTTCATAAATTCTTTTATTTTGAATTCCTGGGTGTTATCTGTATTGCTAAAAGTTTTCCTGTTTGGATTGAGGTACTTGCAGATGTTACAGTGTCCACATTTATAGGCTCCTACACACTTTGAGAGAGAGCAATGGATGTTTCCAAAGGATAATTCACGTAACATGCTTGGTGCGAGGATGTCTTTGAGGTTCTTGGATTTACGGAATATGATCTCTGGTTTGGCTGGGAGAAACTCTTTAAGTACTGGGTCCATGAGGAGTATATCCCAATGGTTTCTCAAAGAGGTCCTGATAGTGTTCTCATGGCAACTGTATGTGGTGATGAAAGCAACAGACTCATTCTTCTCCACCTTTTTCTTGTAGTTTAACAGGTCATTCCTCTCCAGGTATTTAGTTTTGGTAATTGCTTCTTCCAAGATGGCCTTTGTCTATATCTTTTATTCAAATTTTCTCTTATAGATTTCCAGTTGTTCCTCACAGTCATCTGTTTTGTTGCAGTTTCTCCTTATCCTATGAAATTGGGAGTACAGAATATTGTTTCTCCATTTTTTGGAGTGACTACTCTTGTAGTAGAGATAACTGTTCTTGTCCACCTCCTTGATATGGTTTTTTTGTGGACACCATCACTCCATCTCCTATTAGGATCAGGTCCAGAAATTCAATGGAGATTTTGTTTAAGATAAAAGTGAAGGATAAATTCATGTTGTTGACTTGTAAAATTAAAAAAAAATCCATGAATAATTCAGTACTACCATTCCATATGATTACAAATGTCGTCAATGTATCTTTTGTAAAAGATGACAAGTTCCTCATAAAAGTATGTGGTATATACATGATTCTCCTCCCACTGACCCATGAATAAGTTGGCGAAACTTGGTGCAAATATAGTTCCCATAGGGTACCACAGCTCTGTAAATAAAATGTATCTAAAAATTTAAAGTAATTGCGACTTAGAATGAAGTTCATTATATCACAAATAACATTTCTGTGGATTTATGTAAGGGAGGTGTCTTTGCTCAAATATTCTCTGCATGCTGTGATTCCTTTCTGATGTTCAATGCAGGTGTACAATGATTGGACATCTATGGTCACCCATAAGTAGGAGTCTCTCCATTCTATTGATCTCAGCTCATTCAGTACCATGGTAGTGTCTTTAAGGGAAGATGGTAGTTTCTTAATGTAAGGATTTAAAAATACATCCACATATTCCGATAAGTTAGGTGCAACAATAGGTCACCCAGGTGGATTGGACTGGCATTTATGGATTTTGGGTAGGAAATTAAAAATGGGGGTTATAGGGTTGGAATGCATTAAAAAAGAAAATTCATCCTTTGGGACGATATTGCTCCTTAGACCCTGCAAAAGGAGTGATCTTAGTTCATCTATGTATATATCTCTAGGATCACCTAAGAGCATGGTGTAGGAATTAGAGTCCCCAAGAAGTCTCTGAGCTTCTTTGATATATTTGTCACGAACCAGTATCATCAACCCCCCCCCCCCCCAACCCCCTTTGTCAGCCGGTTTATAATTATGTTAATGTTTTTCTGGAGATTCTTAATTGTTTCCATTTCTTTGTTGTTGAGATTCTTAGTTGCCACCGGATTTTGTTCAGTCTCGCACAAGTCTTTTTTGACTAAGTCATAGAAGATGCTCACATTGCTCCCTTTTGATTCCACTGGGTAATACTTGGATTTGGGGTTGAGGCCTGATTTGGATCTGTCCTCGTAGTTGGAGATAATGGCGTTTTCTTTTTTTTTTTTAAATGTCTTTTGAGTTTTAATTTACACACATATTTATTCAAATCAATGAAAGTATCAAAGTTGTTCAGTCCTTCAGTAGGTGCAAAGGAAAGGCCTTTGCTAAGGAGAGATTGTTCTGAGTCCGTTAAAGCATGTGACGATAGGTTGAATATTCCTTTGTCTACTGTGGTTGTAGTTATAGGTTTCTCTTTCTTTTCTTTCCCTCCTGCCGCCCTGTTTTCCTCTTTCTGTGAAGCGTCTCTTTAGCGGGGATGCGTGTTTGACGTCCTCGCATACTGAGTTCTTGATATTTTCATTTCGGTTGTGCTCCTTGTCGTGAGGATAAAAAATCTATCTCATTAGTAGATCTCAATCTCTGTAAGGTAGAGAATCTATTATTAGTCTTGATGTGTTGTGTTGATGGCGATTCATCTCTTCGTGCTGGTTTCGTTCTTTGTGGTATAGTCTTCCACTGATATCTTTGGTCGGTTTTGTGAGGTTTATCGAAGTTCTTAAATCTGCTCCAATTCTTAGTGTTTCCTTGCTCGTAGTCTTTCTTATCTCGAAGAAACTTTTTTCTTTACCCCGTATGACTTCATCTTTAATATGTTCTAACTTCTTATTGAGAACACTCTCATTGATTCCGTAGTCATCTTTGGTTTTGAATGGTTCTAATTCAGCTTCTTTGTCTTTGATGTCTTTCTCAAGTGCAGTGACACTTTTCCTCCTCCCACTAATTAGTAATTTCATTAAATTGATGGAACATGTGTGTAAAATCAAAATAAATGTAAATAAAATGTAAAAATAAAATCAGGGTCTGAGTTTTCAAAGGTCGGCTGCTTTAAGATTCTTAGCCCTCTTGGTATACTATTCACTTCGATGTAATGCTCTAGTCCAGTGGTGGCCAACCCGTGGCTCTTGAGCCTCATGTGGCTCTTTCTTTACTCAAATGTGGCTCCCAACACTCAAAGTCATGTGACCACAACAGGTACAGAAACCGCTGCACTCCAACCAGACACGCAGCACCACTACAGGGACTGAAAACTGAGGGAGCCAAATACTATAGGTGAGACATCCACTGGCAAATAGAGGACACATAAGGTGCTGCTGCAATCAGGGGCTTGCTGGCAACCTTTAGCCTGGGGGGAAGACTCTAGCAAGTGGCCCCGTTTTTTATAGGGAATCTACAGTCAAGTGGTACTGGAACACTTATATTGCACTGGCCCAGGGGTCAGATGGCACCTTGCCCCCCTTCCCAGCCAGCCCCTGGGCAAAAGTTGGGGGGACTGCAGTGACATATGAGGGTGGGCTGGAGTGACACAAGTCGGGGCTGGCTGGAGTGACACAGGAGTGTTCTGGCAGGAGAGACACAATGGGGGAGCTGACATAGTAACATAGTAATATAGTATCTGAGGTTGAAAAAAGACAATTGTCCATCGAGTTCAACCTATTTGTGGTCTCCTATGCATGATGATTTGACTACAATTTCTGACTGATGCTGCTGTCAGCCGTTGCATTTTATCCCTATTTATAGTAACTATAATGCATGACTATGCACCATACCCCTGTATATCCTTATCCATTAGGAATTTATCTAACCCATTCTTAAAGGTGTTGACAGATTCCGCCATTACAACTCCCTCGGGCAGGGAATTCCAAACACGTATTGTCCTTACCGTGAAAAAGCCTTTACGCCCTATTGTGCGGAATCTCCTCTCCTCTAACCTGAGCGAGTGTCCACGAGTCCTCTGTCTTGATCTAACCAAAAACAGGTCCCTGTGTATTGTCCCCTTATATATTTGTAGATGTTGATCATATCCCCTCTTAGTCTCCGCTTTTCCAATGTAAACATGCCTAGTCTTTCAAGCCTTTCCTTGTATTCCATCGTCTCCATGCCCTTAATTAGTTTGGTCACCCTCCTCTGTACCTTTTCAAGCTCCAGGATATCCTTTTTGTAATACGGTGCCCAGAATTGTACACAGTATTCAAGGTGTGGCCTCACTAGTGTGATTTATATAACGGGAGTATAATACTCTCGTCCCTAGCATCAATACCCCGTTTTATGCATGCTAATATCTTAGTAGCCTTCTTTGCTGCAGTCCTACTTTGGGTACTACTGCTTAGCTTGCTATCTATGAGGACACCTAAGTCCTTTTCCAGTACAGAATCCCCTAATTTTACCCCATTTAGTAGGTAGGTGTAATTTTTTTTGTATAATCTGTTTTTATTCAGAAAGGTACAGAAATTACATCACGTTCAAACACTTAGGCAACAATGTTTTTTGATAAGGTCAGGTACATTATATTCAGAGAAAACAGAGTAGTATACCTTATCAGACTCCAGGAGTCGGTATAGAAACAAGCTTCAGTTTGTTATCTTAGAGCATCAATGTGTTACCAACTAGTTTGCTACCTGCAAGGTGGTTGCATTCGTGATTTCTTAGGTAGGTGTAATTTTTGTTCTTGTTACCACAGTGCATTACCTTACACTTGTCTGTGTTGAAGCGCATTCTCCATTTGGCTGCCCATGCTTCTAATTTAACTAAGTCGTTCTGAAGAGACTCGGCATCCTCCTCTGTATTTATAGCCTTACACAATTTGGTATCATCTACAAAAATTGACACCATGCGCTCTAGACCTTCTGTTAGGTAGTGACATACTGTAGGAGGGTGCTGGCTGAGGTGACATATGTTGGAGCTGGTTGGAGTGACACATGGGGGAGCTGAAGTGTATTACGTGAATCTGGCTTTTTCAATATATTTTATATGGATTTGGCTTTTTCAATTATTTTATGTGAAAGTGACTATTTCAATGTATTTTATGTTGGATCTAGCTTTTTCAATGTATTTTATACCAGGGGTGTGTCCTAGCTGGCATAAAGCCGCGCCCCATTTTTGCACACAGGCCTTCGGCTCGATGTCGGCTCTTTGAAGTACCTAACATGATTTTTTGGCTCTTTGTCTCTGCCTGGTTGGCCACCCCTGCTCTAGTCCTTTAACGTCCCACCAAGTCTTGATCTCTTTAGCTTATAATCATTCCATTCCCCAAAATAGATCATCCAGATCAACAGATGGGGGTGTAATATCAGTCCGAGTTCCTTCATTAAATTTTTTTTGGCACCAGTCATTTTGTTTATTGGTGCGTTCATTCATTCTAAACATTCTGTTAATCTAGACACAATCACCAGGCTGCCTTACAAATTATACCAAAAGATAGAGCGCAATAGAAGTACGGCGCCACAGGTGAGTATGAATAAATTCAAATAAATGGTCACTATTGACACAATACAGACACTCCCTTATTCTTATAGGGTGTCAGCTAGCCCCTAAGTATGTGGCATGGGTAAGATGCCTTTTAAAAGTAAATAGGAATGGGGGTATCAGCGACTGATGATGTCTGAATAAATATAAATATCTATGAAGAAGTGGCATAGAACGATACGTAATGATGGGATACATTTTTAACAATTAATTTATTTCCACATATAATAATAAATATAAGGATACAACTATAAAATGAGATGGACTAAAATAGAGGGAAGGGAATAGCAAGACATCAAATATAAATAGAGAGCTAAAACCATAGATGTACAAAAGAAATACAATAAAAAATAATAAAAAACGAGAGTTTCCTGCTTATATTAGTATGGAGAGTCACATGAGGTACTGTACAACCAACGCGTTTCGTCTGTCTGACTTTATCAAGGGGTGAAAGACTACTGAGCAGATCTCATATTTATAGCAGATGCAATTAGGAGCCAGAGGTAATGACATCATATCCTGTTAAGACTACATACTCTTCTTCATATATAAATATAGGTATAAATGTATCTAGGCTCCAGTAAAATTGGTAATTAACCCTATTTATCAGATTAGACTAAAAAACGAACATTAAAAACCTCAAAAATAACGAATTAAAGTTCTAAACAGTGACCAACATCACTTCTGCCACACTTCCTGTGTCCTTAGCCTGGTAATGCGCATGCGCCGCCTGCCCCACTTCCGGTGGACGGGCGGTATGACTTTAGTGTGTACTCATCATGCCACACTTCTGTCCTTGTCTGTTCAGTGTTTGTGCCCACTTCCGGTAGCGGTGGGATGCGGCATCATCCAGTCAATTACAGGTGCCTGCAGAGATCAATGGTAGCGGCAGCCATCTTACTGGAGACCCGCGATTGCAGACTTTGTTGAGGATTGTTCCCAAAATCCGGAGCAGCTCATAGAAAAGAAACAAAGCTTTTAATATTGATCTCATGCATTCTATGCAGTGCTGGCTGAGATAGTCTATATTACAAGTATAATAATGGGACTATGGATATTTTATTGTATTTATCATTATTAATGTATTAATAAAACAGCTTGTGTGAAATAAATATAGATAAAAAGGCATGTATGAATGTTATATGCCAATACATGAATCAACTGTATACTGATTTTTTGGGAGATATTATTTTGCAAGAAAAGAGTGATAAGAGATAACAATAGGTAATTATACCTATTAATTATATACCACCCGTTAATTATAAAGCTAATGGTGTGGAAATATTAAGACCAGATAAAATACATAAGTATTTTAAGTTGGATAATGAAGTGTATCTGTACATATATATATATATATATATATATATATATATAGTCAAGATGTAGGATGCGGCACTCAGGAAAAAACAAGTCGTGAACAGAGTTGATACCAACTCTGTTCACGACTTGTTTTTTCCTGAGTGCCGCATCCTACATCTTGACTGTATTAACCTCTATGAGGGCACCGGGAGCAGCTGTTCATTATAACAGGAGTGCCGGTCCTACAATCGTGTATATATATATATATATATATATATATACACACACACACATACACATGGTGGTGCTGTAAAGATTGTGAACCCTTCAGAATTTTATGTTTCTGCAGAAATTTGGCCTTAAACTTGGTGCTGTAAAGATTGTGAACCCTTCAGAATTTTATGTTTCTGATTAAATTTGGCCTTAAACTACTTCAGAATTTCACGTAAGTCCTAAAAGTAGATAAAGAGAACAAAACCAATCAAATTATCCAAAAAAATTAGCCGTGTTAATTTTTTTATTGAGGAAGATGATCCAACACCACATATCTGTGAATGGCAAAAGTACTTGAACCATTACTTTCATTATCTGGTGTTGACACCCTTGTGCAGCAATAAATGCATGTAAATGTTTCCGGAAATTGTTGATTAGTCCTGGACATTGACTTGCAGGAATTTTACCCAATTCATTCGTACAAAACTGCTTCAATTTTGTTATGTTGGTGGGTTTCCACCCATTAACGTCTTGCTTCAAGTCCTTCCACAACATTTCGATTGGATTAAGGTCAGAACTTTTACTTGGCTATTCCAAAATTTAAAATGTATTCTTCTTTAACCATTCTTTTGTCGAATGACTTGTGTGCTTTGGGTCGTTATCTTGCTGCATGGCCCTCATGGATAGATGTCCTCACATTTTCCTTTGGAATATTCTGGTATAGTTCAGAATTCATTGTCCTATCAATGATGGCAAGTTTTTATGGGCAAGATGCAGCAAAACAGGCCCAAACCATCATACCACCACCACCACCACCACCACCACCACCATGTTTCACAGATAGTATGACGTTTTTATACTAAAATCAGATGTTCTCTTTTCTCCAAACATAAAACTTCTAATTTAATCCAAAAAGTTCTATTTTGGACTCATCTGTCTACAAAACATTGTTCCAATAGCTTTCCTGCTTGTCCAGGTGATCTTTAGCAAACTGCAGATGGGCAGCAATGTTCTTTTTGGAGAGCAGCTGCTTTCTCCTTACAATCCTGCCATGCACACCAATGCTGTTCAGTGTCCTCCTGATGGTGGACTCATGAACATTAACATTAGCTAATGTGACAAAGGCCTTCAGCTGCTTAAAGATTCCTTTGTGACCTTACAAACTATTAGGCGCCTTACTGTTGGTGTGATCTTTCTTGGTTGACCACTCCTGTGAAGTGTAATAACGGTCTGGAATTTTCTCCATTTGCACACAATCTGTCTAATTGTTGACTGGTGGAGTCCAAACTCTTTAGAGATGGTTTTGTAATCTTTTTCAGCCAGATGAGCATCAACAACTCTTCTTCTGAGGTCCTCAGAAATCTCCTTTGTTTGTGGCATAATACACTTCAGACTTTGATAGATCCCTGTTCTTTTAAAAAGACAGGTTGTCCACTCACACCTGATTTTCATCCCATAGATTGAAAATACCTGACTCTAATTTACCTTCAAAATATCTGCTAAGTCTAAAGGTTCACATACTTTTGGCACTCACAGATACAGTATGTGATATTGGATAATTTTCCACAATAAAAAAATGAACACATCTAATTTGTTTGTCTCATTTGTTTTATTTGGTTCTCTTTATCTACTATTAGGACTTGTATGAAGAGTTTTAGTTTTAGACACAATTTCAGCAGAAAAATAGAAAATTCTGATGGGTTCACAAACTTTTAAGCACCACTGTGTGTGTGTGTATATGTGTGTGTGTGTGTGTGTGTGTGTGTGTGCGTGCGTGCGTGCGTGCATGTGTGTGTGTGTGTGTGTGTGTGTGTGTGTGTAGATAGATAGATAGATAGATAGACATACAGACAGACACAGAGGCGTAACCAGAACTTTGTTGGCCCCACAGCAACATTCTGAAGGGGCCCCCATCCCAATGCTTCAAGAACACACCTCTCTGCAGCAGATGTTAATTCTATTCCGATGACGCAGACCCTGGATCCCTCCCGCCTTTAAATCAGGGGTGGCATTCCCATTTTGAAGAATGGTGCCAGGTGCCGCCCCTGCTCCACCAGCCAAATGCTATAGCATGTCAATCATGCTGTGAATGATATTACGAGACCCGTTCTGCACAATGTTCAGACCTAGAATCTTCAGATTTGTACATAAACCATCAGGTTTATGTACAAATCTGTATTAGGCCCACAGTGTCCCCAGTTCATATTATGCCACATTAGAGTACCCTCTGTTCATACTGTGCCACATTAGAGTGCCCTCAATTTCATATTCTGCCACATTACAGTGCCACCATACCATTATAACTTATACTACACACACTCCTTTCACTGAATATGTAATATCACACAATTCAGGCTGAGCAATTGACCAGACCCAATTGCTTAGCAGCCAAATCTGGGAAACTGGTATGCAACTTTATAACTTGGGTCCATGCCCCCTAAGCCTCTGGGCCCCATAGCAATGGCACCCCTTGCACCCACTATAGTAACACTCATGGATAGACATAAAGGGGGGGAATTCAAATGTTTGAAAAGTCGGTTGGGTGTGTTTTTTCTTGTCTATTAGATAGGAAAAAACAGACACCCAACTGACTTTTCAAACAATTGAATATCCCCCAAAGAGTGCATTGCTGTAAAAAAAATATTTACTGTACGATTTAACACAGTAAAAAATATTTGGGATGTGAAAGCTTACTGCAACTATATCAGACGTGAATAAAATGTTCACCTACTGTCCAATGTTAGAGACAGCCTGTTAATGAACATTTGCCTTAAATTATCAAACATTTCCAAAAAATAAGAGCATTGATTTCAAAGGCTGATCAAAGTGAAAGTGTAATTGTGCAATCATGATTACCTGAGGTTTGGCAATTACTCAAATGCAATTATCTCTAGAACTGCTGTGAAAGGCAGTTATGCTTGATGTGTTTAGAATTCCAGAATAGTGAGAAAAACAAAACAGTATTTTATGAAGGAGAGACCTGTCAGTGATTAATAGAACCTAGTAGCTGGGCTGGACGAGGTGAGTTATAGTAATTCATCCTGAACAGAAAATGAAAGGAAGTTACTTGTCTACCAGGCCTCGTAGCTTCTCAGTCCCATTAATAGTTTTGGCCCACTTATGAACGTATTAATGTATAAAATTACTAATTTAGTGATCATTAACAAAGCTCAGGACCAACCAAATTCTAAATAGTTCACGGGTAGTAGTAATTATATTCTCTAAACTATTGGCTAACAACTGTGTATTTTTTTTCTTCAGCTAAATGATTTATTTAGAAGCGATTATAAAAACAAAACTAATAGACATGTAAAAACTTCCACTAACCATATCAGCTGCACACTCCAGTGTACGTTACGTCCTGTAGCAAATTTGTTATACTACTAACAGAATGTAAAAATAGAACCATCAATGTCCAGGGTTAATATAAAAAAACAACACTATACAACTGAGAATGGTAAAAGTTATCATTATACAAATATAAACTACAAAAGACTGCTAAAATCAGTAAGGAAATGAGGATTTATACATACTTTTCTTAACATAAAGTTGTTTTAAAGAAATCCAATTTATCTCAATTGGTTATGTAATTAATTTGACAATGATCTTGTAGCAGGGAATATGTAATACCTTGCTAGTTTTCGTTGTAAAATGTAAAGCTGGGTACACACACAGTGGCCAATATATCAGCCGTTCTATTAAACGGCCGATATATCGCTGGTCCCTCTGTGTGTATGATCGATAGGTCTGTGAACGACGGCCCTGCAGCACAGCCGACGGCCAATATATCATTAGATATATTGGCACGTCGACCGCCCGCACACAAGCTGCAGGAGCCAGCGGTGACTGACAGCCGAACTGGATGGGCATGTGTAAATTCCTACCAAGTTCGTGATGTCAGTCCCTGATGGATCGGGCAGTGTTTATGCACAGCACACTGTCCGATCCGGCTTTGGATATATCTGCAGATCATTTGATCTGCAGATATATCTTTAGGTGTGTACCCAGCATAATATTCACTCATGACATCACCAAAGTAAATACGGATGTTCATGTTACAAAATAGAACATTAATAGATGTCTTACTCTGATGACGCATTCCGTCAAAGGGAAATTATAGAAATCTGGCAGACAAAAGTTGTCCGGATGCAAATGCTTCAATAATAAAACAACAATTATACAGAAAACATAAAGGCAATGAGGCTTCTTGCATCTGCTACTTCTACTTGTGCTAATAATTATTATTATCATTTATTATTATCATTATTAGTATTATTAATAATAGTAATAATAATAATAATAATAACAACTCTTTATATAGCACCTTTCCCTCAGTAGGATTCATTACTTTATGCCCCTAAAGCTTTGCCTACACTAAACAGCTGTCTGGAAGACCATCCATCCAGCCTGGCTGGTTGGAATACATATCTGGTACTGTGTGGGAGCAAATGGCTATCAAACATTTGCTCCCAAACACTGGAAAACAGACAGTGGTCGTTCAGACATATTGTTAAGTCAAGTATTTAACCAATTTGTCTGACCTACAGTATGTGTCTGTTTTCCAGTATTTGGGAGCAAATGGTTGATTGTCATTTGCTTCCATACATTACCAGATTTTTATTCCAACCAGCCAGATTGGACAGATGGTCTACCAGATAGTTGTATAGCGTATATGGTCATAAATGAGATGAGCAGATCAATACACAAACATATTTAATTCATAATAAGATTCACTAAAACATCCATGGAATTAAACAAATAAAAGAATAGATAAAACCCTAGAAAGGGGTGTATGGCATAACTCCCAGTCACATTTAACTGAAAAAATGGAGGAGGTGATAGGACCTGTTCCTATATAGAAAGTTCCCTTCTGTATCCAAATGTACCAATAGGATAGTCTTTTATTAGCAATAGTTACCACAGATGATCAAGGATTATTAAGCGGCTCTGCACTCCGCAGTATTGCAGTTCCTTGGTGTAGTGGTGGAAGGAATTTCCTCAATTCAGGTGGTTTACCTCCAGCAAAGGTCCATGAGGTTCAGTGATGGAGGCTTGGTTCTGGTCCTGTGTTTCCAAATACTTGTAAGTCCAGGCAGTAATGCAGGAGAGCAGCTCACACCAACGCGTTTCGTTGTGTTCACACAACTTTTTCAAGGTGCTAATTGGGCTGTAAATAAGGGTTTATATACCCAACCAATATGGCTGCTCATTTGCATAAATGATTGAGATTAACCAGCTCATCTCATAATATGACCAATTCATGACAGACATATATATCTAAAATAAACCACATACTAGTGCATATTAAAAAGTACTTAAACTATTCTAATAATATGTTTGTTCACATATCCAATGGTCACATGACCGTTTAGAAATGCCTCACATGAAGTGTTATATCTAAGCCAAGGAGTAATATCCCATTATTCTTATCATATAAACTCCTATTAAGGTGTAATCCCAACCACATTTTTGTAATAGCCGCGTGAGGGTCTCATTCCCCTCACCTGTGGCTTTTATTCTACTTGTGCAGGTTGGTAAAGATGACGCGATCGGATCCCATCCCGTCGCGTCATCCATCTTCGTTCGGCCGCATACAGAGACGCGGTCGGACCTCCAGCGCAGCGTCATTCTCGCGCGCCCGGACGCGCGTATTCTGATGCGGCAAACAATCATTCTGGTTGTCAGGACAAAGCGTCGTCACAGGCGCTGCCCCGTCCTGGCCAGACGGCACCCACACCGTCCGTCATTATGTAGAAAGAAAATACATGTAAAGTAATGTAGGAACTGTGGGCCTAATTCATATTTGTATGCAATGCCAATGTTCACAAAATGGAGCAATTATCGGCAGACTGCACACGTGCCGCAATCACCAAGGTGTGTTTGCGTTCACGCTTGCAGAGTGATTGACAGGAAGGGACCATTTGGGGGGATAACTGGGAGTGGCAGCACAAATGCATGCTCATTTTTGAGGCATGTATCTGCATTTAGCTGCGCTCATGTAAGTAGAGAAACATGGCATCAGCATCGCTAATGCCGCTGCCATCGACTCATTGAGCAGCTGATGTTCTTGTTGTTGCATTGGCGCTGTATATGCATATGCAGTTGCTGAGAACTTTGCAATGGCTCTATTCTTTTCTGGGTGGCAGCTTTACTTGCAATGTTTAGCAGTTCCATAGCCTGCAGCTGCTTAGGCATGTGCGTACAAACATGAATTATGACCTGTGTACAGGGGAGGTAACCAATGGTGCAAAGAGGGGGGGCAGGTACTAATTACTTGGGCCCAGGCTGCTGGATGGGCCAGGCGGGGGCCTGGGTCTACTGCCCCCCAAGTATACCTCCTGCGCCATCTTACCAGTGATTTCTTCATGACAAATATCACTGGGATGATGGCGATGGCCAAGGAGGAGGGATCTGCTTCCTGCAGTAAGGTAAGAAGTGGCCGCCTTCCCCTGTGCCCAATACTGCCACCCCATGTATTGGAATGACACACCCTGTGGAGCACATTAATTGGCCCTGCAATTGTTACTTTTTACATTATATATTTTTAGGGTATGTGGACATGCCCTCTTTTTAGGCCACTCCCCATTCATTATTTGGGCTTGACGTGGCGCTCTACACCCCTGGAGGTAAGTGGTAGAATGTGTGGAGATTTGGAGACTACAAGAAAGTCTTGTTGAGTGTTGGGCCGCATTTCACAGAGTGGGTGCAGCTTGAAAAAAGTCCTGTAAGAATGAATGGGAGCACCTAACGAGTGTGGACAAGAGACTCAGATCTTGTGCAGAGTGGAGGGGTCGAGCTAGGAGATATTTTGAAATAAGTAAAGTATGTTGGTGTAGTTTGGTTGATTGCTTTATGAGTATTAGAAAGTATTCGGTACAAAAACAAACAAGTAACCAATGTAAGGACTGACAGAACGAGCAGTAAAAAAACAACCTGTTTTTTATTCACTGGACGAGGCCAGTTTTGAATAGCATCAATTTTAATCAATCAGGGCCTAATTAGACCTCTGCCTATGGTGAAGCCCAAGTATTTGACCTCCTCCATTGCGAGGCAGCACTTCTTTGGGTTAGCAGTTAACCCTGCCTCTCTGATTGAGTCCAGTACTGCTTGTACTTTAACCAAATGGGACCCCCAGTCTGTACTGTGAATTACCACATCATCCAAATAGGCAGCTGCATATTTTCTATGGGGCCTCAAAATTTTATCCATCGCCCGTTGAAAGGTTGCTGGAGCCCCATGCAACCCAAAGGGTAACATCTTATACTGGTACAGCCCCTCCGGAACCGAAAAGGCTGTTATTTCTTTTGCGCTATCAGATAAAGGTATTTGCCAGTAACCTTTGGTCAGGTCCAATGTGGTGAGAAACCTGGCTGTTCCCAGCCTTTCTATAAGCTCATCCACACGGGGCATGGGGTACGCGTCAAACTTGGACACCTCATTTAACTTACGAAAGTCATTACAGAAGCGTATGCTACCGTCAGGCTTCGGGATGAGAACTATGGGACTGGACCACTCACTGTTAGATTCCTCTATGACTCCAAGTTCTAACATGGTTTTAACTTCTTTAGAAACAGCTTCTCGCTGAGCTTCAGGAATCCTATATGGCTTTAAATGAACCCTGACCCCTGGTTCTGTGACAATGTCATGTTTTATTATGGTCGTTCGGCCAGGGAGCTCTGAAAATATCTCCCTATTTTGGATGAGAAATTTTTTAACCTGATTGTTCTGATCAGCTGATAATGTCTCTGACACCTTTACTGCGGGAAGCAACCGAGGTGAAGACACCGAAGGGCAAGGCTCCGCTGACAGAGACAACCTATCTTTCCAGGGTTTGATGAAGTTAACATGGTAGATTTGTTCGGGTTTTCTCTTTCCTGTCTGGTATACTTTGTAATTAACCTCATTTACTTTTCCCCTAATCTCAAATGGATCCTGCCATTTAGCTAGGAATTTGCTTTCCACAGTGGGTACCAAAACAAGAACTCTATCTCCAGGAGCAAATTCTCGTATCTTGGCACTCCGGTTATATACCCTTTGTTGAGCACTTTGGGCCTGTTCCATGTGCTCTCTGACAATAGGTACCATGGCTGCAATCCTATCCTGCATTTGTGTTACATGTTCAATAACGCTTCTATAAGGAGTGGGCTGTCCTTCCCACGTCTCTTTGGCAATGTCCAACAACCCTCTAGGGCAGGGGTGTCAAAGACAAGGCCCGCGGGCCAAATCCGGCCCGCCAGACCTCGTCTGATGGCCCGCGGTGCCGCCGCCATGAAACCCCCTTCTCCCGAGTGCCCAGCTCGGGGGGGGCGGGGTTTTGCGGAATGACGCGATTGCATCGTGACGTCACGGCGCAAACGCGTCATTCAACGAAACCCCGTCGGAGGAGGGAGAAGGGAGCCGCGCAGACGAGGAGGGAGAGGCGGCTGAAGAGCGGCGAGAACCGCTTCAAATGTAAGTCAGCCCCTCTCCCTTCCTCTCTTTCTCTCTCTCTCCCTCCTTCCACCACCTGCCGCAATGTGTAAAATGGGGACCTGTACCTGCCGCTATGTGTAAAATGGGGACCTGTGCCTGCCACAATGTGTAAAATGGGGACCTGTGCCTGCCACAATGTGTAAAATGGGGACCTGTGCCTGCCACAATGTGTAAAATGGGGACCTGTGCCTGCCACAATGTGTAAAATGGGGACCTGTACCTGCCGCTATGTGTAAAATGGGGACCTGTGCCTGCCACAATGTGTAAAATGGGGACCTGTGCCTGCCACAATGTGTAAAATGGGGACCTGTACCTGCCGCTATGTGTAAAATGGGGACCTGTGCCTGCCACAATGTGTAAAATGGGGACCTGTGCCTGCCACAATGTGTAAAATGGGGACCTGTACCTGCCGCTATGTGTAAAATGGGGACCTGTCCCTGCCACAATGTGTAAAATGGGGACCTGTGCCTGCCACAATGTGTAAAATGGGGACCTGTACCTGCCGCTATGTGTAAAATGGGGACCTGTGCCTGCCACAATGTGTAAAATGGGGACCTGTGCCTGCCACAATGTGTAAAATGGGGACCTGTGCCTGCCACAATGTGTAAAATGGGGACCTGTGCCTGCCACAATGTGTAAAATGGGGACCTGTGCACTATAAAAGGGGGCACATGGCTGGGCACTATAAAAGGGGGCACATGGCTGGGCACTTTAAAAGGGGGCAGATGGCTGGGCACATATAAGGCAGGTGGAGCGGTAAATTTTGGATAGACCTACAGATACAACCGGCCCTTTGATGGGGACCAAACTGCTGATGCGGCCCCCGATGAATTTGAGTTTGACACCCCTGCTCTAGGGTGTCTACCATACAACAAATCAAATGGAGAAAACCCCGTAGAGGACTGAGGAACTTCTCTGACGACCATTAACAAGTAGGGCAACAAACAATCCCAGTTTTTCCCATCTCTCTCAACAACCTTTTTTAACATACTTTTTAATGTTTTATTAAACCTTTCCACCAACCCGTCAGTTTGGGGGTGGTAGATGAACGTCCTGAGGTGAGTGACCTTAAATAATTTGCACAATTCTTTCATGATCCTTGACATAAATGGAGTACCTTGGTCAGTCAAAATTTCTTTTGGTATTCCCACTCTACTAAAAACCTGCCCCAGCTCCCTAGCTATCGCCTTGGTTGTGATAGTGCGTAAAGGGACAGCCTCAGGATATCGAGTGGCATAGTCCATAATTACCAGGATATACTGATGGTCCCGAGCAGACTTTAACAAGGGCCCCACGAGATCCATGGCTATTCTGTCAAACGGGACCTCTATAATAGGCATGGGAACTAGTGGGCTCCTGAAATTGGGTCTAGGGGCATGATACTGGCATTCAGGACAGGAAGAACAATATTCAGACACTTCTTTATAAACCCCTGGCCAAAAGAACCTTTGTAAATCTCTTTCAGTGTTTTTTTCTGCCCCTAAATGTCCTGCGGTGACGTGACTATGAGCTAAATCTAGTACCGTTCTCCGATAAGGCTGGGGAACTACCAGCTGTTCCACCACATCCTCACCCCTTTTGACAATGTGGAACAAGAGCTCATTACAGATGGCCATGTGGGGATACGTAACCCTGTCATCTGGTACCACAGGTCCTCCATTAACAACCTTAACATTCTCTCTAGCCTTTATTAAGGTAGGATCCTTTAACTGTTCAGACGCAAACAGATCCTTCTTTACCTCCAGGTCAGGCATGCTTTCAGTTCTAACTACTATGTCTCTGTTCCCAGCAAGAGGGTCTTCACTGGATTCCCCATCTGTCCCTTCCCCAACCAAACTAGCAAAAGGCAAAGGGTCAGAAAGTTCCGAAGACACACGTACATCCATGAAATCACCGGTATTATCAACTGGCTCTTTACTTCTCACATCTGTTGATAAACGTGATTCCCACAGTTTCCAAAAATGAGGAAAATCCCTCACTATTATGGCCTCATGCACCAAGGTGGGAACCAGTCCTACTTTAACAATTGCTGACCCACAACAAGTTTCTATATTCACTTCAGCAGTGACATAATGTTGGGTATCCACATGTATGCAAGTTACCCCAATAGGTATTTGCTGGACCTTTAAGGGGTTCACTAACCCCGCTTTCACGAGGGTAACTAAACTTCCTGAATCTAGCAAGGCCTCTACCCGGTTACCCTCTAAGAACACATCACACATTTGTTTTTCCAGCTCAGGTGAAGGTACCACAGTACAGGCTAACCTAGCAAAGAAAGACATTCTGCGACATTCAACGGCAGCATCACATTGCATGGGTTCTTGCGTGACTGGGCAATTGGCAATAACATGACCTGGCATACCACACCTAAAACATTTAACCACACGATTATCAACCCGTTTGGGCAGCATAGACCATTCTAGCCCCATTGGCCTGTCTCCAGGGCCAGTGTTTACAGTCTCTCTAGCCTTGCGTTCTCTTAACCGCCCAGCAACATTTTCCCACGGAACAGTCTTTACTGAAGGGCGCTGTCGAGGATCTATGGGTTGCTGGGTGGTCATCAGTAGTTCCTCTGCTGCCAAATACCTCTCTACCATGTGCACTAATTGGTCAGCAGTACCCGGGTCTCCATGGCTCACCCACTTGCGCAGGACCATGGGCAAAGATCTCAAGTAGCGGTCCATGACGACTCTTTCAACCATCTGGGGACCAGTTAATGTCTCTGGCTGTAACCATTTTTTTTGTTAGCTGAATAAGGTCGTGCATCTGGGAGCGAGGCGTCTTCTCCATGGCGTACACCCAACGGTGCACCCGTTGTGCTCGTACTGACAACGTGACTCCCAGGCGGGTCAGGATCTCAGTCTTTAGTTTATCATAGTCCCGAGCCTCAGCAGGGCTTAAATCAAAGTACGCTTTTTGGGGCTCACCTGACAAAAAAGGTGCCAGCAGGCTGGCCCACTGTGCTTTCAGCTAGTTCTCACGCTCGGCAGTCCTTTCAAACGTGGTCAGGTAGGCCTCCACATCATCAGCCTCTGTCATTTTCTGCAGGAAGTGACTGGCCCGTATAGAACTAGAGCTGGTCGGAGCACTGACGGCCACATCTCCAATCCGGGCTGCAAGGCTCTGCACCACTTTTGTTAAGGCCTCTCTATCCTGACGCTGTTGCCTGTAAAGTTCGTCAACAGCTACCTGCTGTTGTCTCCTATTTTCCTCCATTGCCACCTGCTGCTGTCTCCAATTTTCCTCCATTGCCACCTGCTGCTGTCTGTTGGCCTCCTGCTGAGCCGCTGTAGCTTGCAGCAAGGCTTTAAGCAGTTCCTCCATGTCGACAGATTTTTCAGGTGGCTTTGTAGCTGCTTTCACCCAGGACATATATCAAATCCTCAGGGCGAGTCTCAGTAACTTCACACTGGGCTGTATCTGCATAAACCACCGTTTTCTGCAGGCCTCACAAAGCTGCTGCTTTCACTTATGCGCAGAACGGCATGCTCGCATTCTCCACCAAATTGTAACACTGTAAGGGTGCAAGGTGCCGTTTCCTGGGGTATATGGCAGCACGCAGCAGCTGAGGAACAACACAAGTCCAGGTTCTGGTACAACTGGCCCCAGCCAGTTTTATTATACAGAAAATAAAACAAACACTAAAAGAAAATACCTTGCCTGTCCGGCACTAACTAAACACAAGATGTTCCTAACTATCACTAAACAAAAAACCAACAGAATTCTCCAGTAAGCACTGTATAGCTTACTTGTATCAGGAGCGTGTTTCTCTCACAGAGATCCTGCAGTCTTCCCAGTGTTACGCACACCAGTGCTAACAGGAGTATACCGGTGTATGAACAGAGAGGGAAGCGAAGCAAACGAACTCACAGACAGTATAACATAACATACACAGGAGGTGATGGAATAACTAATAAACACAAAGTGAACGGAGAAGCCCAAAGGCTCAGGAATTGGGTGTCTCCCTAGTGTCAGGAATGCTCAGATGGAATAGAGCGGACAATGAAGCGATGTGTAGTGATTTAACATGTGGAGCACCTGAAATGATGTTGCTAAGAGCAACAGAAAAAACCCCAAAGGGTTACCAACGGGTGTGGGAATAAACTCCTTGGTCAGAGATAGAAATATAGACACAAGGAGAGTATCCACAATCCTAACCCCCACTTGCAGGGCACAGGTTCAGCTTACTGCCACTAAACTGACACCTGGACGCCCTGCACAGTGAGGGAGGATTAAGCAAGCAGGTCTGAGAGTACAGCCGCAAACCAGCTGGGTTCACAGAATAGCAAAAGAACCCCAGCAGGTCAAACAACTGACTCCAGTCTTACTGCTAGGTCCGGATTGGCAGAATGAAGTACCGAATCCCAAGGCCTATTCGCAGTAAACAACAAGTAATTACAAAGTCACACAGTACTAGCTAACTCTCTGGAACTGACTAACAAACAAAGATTCAGCAGCATTTGCCTAGCCTGAGAGGATGGTTTATATAGCAGGTGCTGTCCACGCCCCACTCAGACCTCACAGACTGTGAGCACAAAACCAGCGCCAGATTCCCTGCCGTGCACAGAGCCTGTAACCACTACACAGTAAAAACCCGGACCGGAGTATCAGCTGCGCTCAGGTTACTTCGCTGACACTTGCCTCCCGGTTGCCATGGCGACGTGGCAGCACAGAGCAGGAGATCCTAACACCCAGGCAGTCTGCCCACCCTAATCAGGCCAGCAGCTCTATAACACTCTTACACAGCTGAAAGCCTGATTAGCCTTCTGTGAGGCCAAAGACCCGAACTGGGCCCAATGTCTGGAACTTGCCCCATCTCTCTTTCAGTGCCCTTACCCAGCTTTTCCAACAAACTGAAAAGGTTCTAACAAAACAAAACATATTCCTAGAAGATTTCATTTTTCTAATACATGTAAG
This sequence comes from Pseudophryne corroboree, assembly GCF_028390025.1. Lineage (NCBI taxonomy): Eukaryota > Metazoa > Chordata > Amphibia > Anura > Myobatrachidae > Pseudophryne > Pseudophryne corroboree. Next base: position 293,266,520 of record NC_086447.1, on the reverse strand, counting down.
ACAAGAACCTGGGACAAACATACCTGCCCTCAAACACTATCCCTGTGTTCTTGTCACACTAGACATACACTATACAGTTATCTGGCAGATCATCAGCCAGATCTGACTGGTTGGAGTGAAAATCTTTGCTCCCAGACACGGAAAAATGGACAAAAATGGTTGTTCTTACAAATTACAAATCCGTGATTTAACCAATTTGTCTAATAACAGTTTTTGGTCCTAATTCAGACTGTATCGCTGTAGCGGCAGCGATTGCAGTCTGAATTTTTTTGTGGAGTGCGCAAGCAGCGAGCTTGACATATGGGGCGGACTAGCCCTGTGCTGGGTGTCCCCCTGCATGTCAAAGTAAATTAATTACATCCTTTGTCCATTTTCCAGTGTTTGGGAGCAAATAGTCGATTGTCATTTGCTCTCATCCATTACCAGATTTTCATTCCAACCAGCCAGATCTGGCAGATGATCTGCCAGATAACTGTATAGTGTATGCTCAGCTTTAGTAATCAGCAATGTGGCCTACTTTGTCCCTATTTTCTATTATGGAATATTGGTAAATGTGATGCATACAATCACCACTGTGATGGCACTGGAAGCCCATTTTTGTGGACTAGAAAACATGCAGCAGCCCCATATATGCTCCACTCTTCCAGAAAGTTTTACTATGGGACCCTGTAACTGCTAGTTATCCAACTGCCCTTAGCCAAGTCTTAATAATTAGTATATAGAGAAAAACTGTCACAACACCACAAAAGTACGGGCTAATTAATGCAAGGCAATGTACTTTGAAAACTTCTCTACAGAGGGTCCTGTATGTAATGTCTACTGTATATAGAAGTTGAAGCGTATGTATTACACATGCATAGAAACTGGAAAAATGTGTTAAAAGGCAAAGTTGGAAACCCACTATGAAAACCATGACTTTAGTAGAATGAATTTGTAAGGGATTAGTAATTAGACATACTGCAGCTTAACATAGCTGTCTATATGTCAGAATTGTTATCATTTCTCATTTTGGAGCCACCTAGTTTCATATAATAATTATTAAACTTTTTTGAATCTCCATCAAGATCTGATGGAAATAAACATTTGCATATTTAATGTATATTTAAAAAGTGTTTTATATATATATATATATATATATATATATATATATACACATGAATACATCTGTTATTTCCCTTTTTCTCACATATTTAAAAAGCTAAAACATTTTTTAAAGCCAAAAAATGTTACGTTTATAATGTTTTTCTATGCTTGTGTTTAGTCATTGCAATCTGTCAAGTTCACTCATTCACGATATTATTAATGTTATGTTCATTGCTATAATTAGTATTCCTATTTATTTTGCCACATCCCTGTCAATCGCTGACATTTATAACGTATATGTAATGATTTATGGATTGCAAAGGATAACTAAGTTATTAGCCTTGTATCATATTAAGGATGATTTTTATGATTTCCTCATTTATAATGTTCTTTTGAATTTTTTAAAGCTAAAATAAATAAATTAAATCTTTTCTTGAAAGACACAATTTGATTCTAAATGTTAAGTTTATTACATTTACCCTATCCCCTGTACAGTTTTCAGAACAATAATGCAATTTAAAAATCTTTACAGTTTCAGCAATTTCTTGCTTCATATAGCTGCAGATAAATGACCACAGGAAAACTTCACAGAATTAGTGTTTACACATAATCTGGCAACAAGCTATAATTTGATTGGTTAAAAAATTAATTTGTTGCACCTCTGCCCTTGTGCTGCTGGATAATGAAAATTTATATCTAGGGTGCAGACATCTGGGGACAGCCTGACAGCTTTGGGGCAGAATGAAAGATTAGACCGTACTGACCCCTGTCAGCATTTCCTCATGGACTGGATACCCGAAACCCAACAGCAGCCATAGATTTCTTCTAGAACAGGCTTTGTTTTATTTTGGGAGGTTAATGACACAGTAAATCTAATGGGCCATTTTAGAGGCATCGTGTGTATAATAATATGGTATGTGATTGGTTACAACAGAGTATTGAGTGATGCAGCTCTGTTTAGCTGAACTGTAAGCTGTTGCAGTGATTAAGAGGTAGCATATATTTCTAGTTCATTAAACAATTTTTATTTAAAAAGTCATTAATATTCTGTTAATTAACTGGTGCTGCATTTCTTAATTGTGTCAATTAAATCTCATCAATCTTCATGCTATTTAGCCATGTCACCGCTATGAGCCAGAAGAACGAAGTACTGTATAACTGCTTTAGTATAAATTCTACTGCTGATCCTGTCATTTCATGATTGTGGTAGTACATGAGGTTGTACATGAGGGGACAAATCTCCTTATCACAATGCTCCAAGACGGCTTTGTGGCTGGGCCAGTGCCAGAGCCAGATTAAGATCTCACGGGAACTAGGCAAAATACTGGTTTGGAGCCTGCACCTTGTTCCGTTCATATAGTGAATACCTTTCCCCCAAAAAATCATTAACCCCTTTTTCATAGCTGACTTATGATAAAACCCGAGTACAACTTACAAACTTTCCCCAATGATACCAATTCCCACCCCCCTTCTTCCCATCTCGTCCTATCCCCCACATGTCCACTTACTTGTTGCTGTTATGTTCTCACTGTGTATATCAATGGGGTTGCTGCAGCTAATCTTCATGGGTCAGAGGAGCATGTGATGGGCTCCACCAATCAAAGATCAGCCCATGCTCATTTCACCGCTCTTGCAGCATCTCATGGGATTTACCTAGTAATGCAACACCACTCCCACTGTCACCCCCCCCCCCCCTAGCTTGGTGTCTGGGAGGCTCATGGCCTGGATCCCCCTCCCCTGACTGTATCTTGCCAACCCCCCCCCCCCCCCGTTTCCAGGCAGCAAGGGTCCCCTAGATCTTACCAGGTCCTAGGAGGCTGCCTATTTGGCCTTGTGTATAATCTGGCTCTGTACAGAGTTAAATCCATGCATCGGGTTCATGATAAAACAATATAGACATAGCTTGGTAAATCTTGGAATGATTTGAGTGGATCAGGATGGTTTGTACAAATGTTACAAATTGGGAATATTCTAGTTTTCTCTTTTTTTATTGAATTTGTATTTCATTATGTTTTTCTTTTAGTACATTTTGTATGTCAAACTAGTTGGTGGCTAGTTGTAATATAGCCTAACACACGTACACACAAGTAACACTTCCATAACTGGTATACATGACACATGATACTTTGAAGCCGTATGAAGTGAAAAAACATGAGACATACTGTAGTATAGAGAGTTGCACGTTTTGCAGACAGATTTATGTGTTTTTGCACTGCGCATACTTTGCAGCCAAGTGCACATATCTATAGACCGAGATGGGTCGCATCTCCACTTGAGGCTGAAGTATATAACTGGGTAATAACTAGAGATGAGCGCCGGAAATTTTTCGGGTTTTGTGTTTTGGTTTTGGGTTCGGTTCCGCGGCCGTGTTTTGGGTTCGACCGCGTTTTGGCAAAACCTCACCGAATTTTTTTTGTCGGATTCGGGTGTGTTTTGGATTCGGGTGTTTTTTTCAAAAAAACCTAAAAAACAGCTTAAATCATAGAATTTGGGGGTCATTTTGATCCCAAAGTATTATTAACCTCAAAAACCATAATTTCCACTCATTTTCAGTCTATTCTGAATACCTCACACCTCACAATATTATTTTTAGTCCTAAAATTTGCACCGAGGTCGCTGTGTGAGTAAGATAAGCGACCATAGTGGCCGACACAAACACCGGGCCCATCTAGGAGTAGCACTGCAGTGTCACGCAGGATGTCCCTTCCAAAAAACCCTCCCCAAACAGCACATGACGCAAAGAAAAAAAGAGGCGCAATGAGGTAGCTGTGTGAGTAAGATAAGCGACCCTAGTGGCCGACACAAACACCGGGCCCATCTAGGAGTGGCACTGCAGTGTCACGCAGGATGTCCCTTCCAAAAAACCCTCCCCAAACAGCACATGACGCAAAGAAAAAAAGAGGCGCAATGAGGTAGCTGACTGTGTGAGTAAGATAAGCGACCCTAGTGGCCGACACAAACACCGGGCCCATCTAGGAGTGGCACTGCAGTGTCACGCAGGATGTCCCTTCCAAAAAACCCTCCCCAAACAGCACGTGACGCAAAGAAAAAAAGAGGCGCAATGAGGTAGCTGACTGTGTGAGTAAGATAAGCGACCCTAGTGGCCGACACAAACACCGGGCCCATCTAGGAGTGGCACTGCAGTGTCACGCAGGATGTCCCTTCCAAAAAACCCTCCCCAAACAGCACATGACGCAAAGAAAAAAAGAGGCGCAATGAGGTAGCTGACTGTGTGAGTAAGATAAGCGACCCTAGTGGCCGACACAAACACCGGGCCCATCTAGGAGTGGCACTGCAGTGTCACGCAGGATGTCCCTTCCAAAAAACCCTCCCCAAACAGCACATGACGCAAAGAAAAAAAGAGGCGCAATGAGGTAGCTGACTGTGTGAGTAAGATAAGCGACCCTAGTGGCCGACACAAACACCGGGCCCATCTAGGAGTGGCACTGCAGTGTCACGCAGGATGGCCCTTCCAAAAAACCCTCCCCAAACAGCACATGACGCAAAGAAAAATAAAAGAAAAAAGAGGTGCAAGATGGAATTGTCCTTGGGCCTTCCCACCCACCCTTATGTTGTATAAACAAAACAGGACATGCACACTTTAACCAACCCATCATTTCAGTGACAGGGTCTGCCACACGACTGTGACTGATATGACGGGTTGGTTTGGACCCCCCCCCAAAAAAGAAGCAATTAATCTCTCCTTGCACAAACTGGCTCTACAGAGGCAAGATGTCCACCTCATCATCATCCTCCGATATATCACCGTGTACATCCCCCTCCTCACAGATTATCAATTCGTCCCCACTGGAATCCACCATCTCAGCTCCCTGTGTACTTTGTGGAGGCAATTGCTGCTGGTCAATGTCTCCGCGGAGGAATTGATTATAATTCATTTTAATGAACATCATCTTCTCCACATTTTCTGGATGTAACCTCGTACGCCGATTGCTGACAAGGTGAGCGGCGGCACTAAACACTCTTTCGGAGTACACACTTGTGGGAGGGCAACTTAGGTAGAATAAAGCCAGTTTGTGCAAGGGCCTCCAAATTGCCTCTTTTTCCTGCCAGTATAAGTACGGACTGTGTGACGTGCCTACTTGGATGCGGTCACTCATATAATCCTCCACCATTCTTTCAATGGGGAGAGAATCATATGCAGTGCCAGTAGACGACATGTCCGTATCCGTAATCATTGTCAGGTCCTTCAGTCCGGACCAGATGTCAGCATCAGCAGTTGCTCCAGACTGCCCTGCATCACCGCCAGCGGGTGGGCTCGGAATTCTGAGCCTTTTCCTCGCACCCCCAGTTGCGGGAGAATGTGAAGGAGGAGATGTTGACAGGTCGCGTTCCGCTTGACTTGACAATTTTCTCACCAGCAGGTCTTTCAACCCCAGCAGACTTGTGTCTGCCGGAAAGAGAGATCCAAGGTAGGCTTTAAATCTAGGATCGAGCACGGTGGCCAAAATGTAGTGCTCTGATTTCAACAGATTGACCACCCGTGAATCCTTGTTAAGCGAATTAAGGGCTCCATCCACAAGTCCCACATGCCTAGCGGAATCGCTCCGTGTTAGCTCCTCCTTCAATGTCTCCAGCTTCTTCTGCAAAAGCCTGATGAGGGGAATGACCTGACTCAGGCTGGCAGTGTCTGAACTGACTTCACGTGTGGCAAGTTCAAAGGGCATCAGAACCTTGCACAACGTTGAAATCATTCTCCACTGCGCTTGAGACAGGTGCATTCCACCTCCTATATCGTGCTCAATTGTATAGGCTTGAATGGCCTTTTGCTGCTCCTCCAACCTCTGAAGCATATAGAGGGTTGAATTCCACCTCGTTACCACTTCTTGCTTCAGATGATGGCAGGGCAGGTTCAGTAGTTTTTGGTGGTGCTCCAGTCTTCTGTACGTGGTGCCTGTACGCCGAAAGTGTCCCGCAATTCTTCTGGCCACCGACAGCATCTCTTGCACGCCCCTGTCGTTTTTTAAAAAATTCTGCACCACCAAATTCAAGGTATGTGCAAAACATGGGACGTGCTGGAATTTGCCCATATTTAATGCACACACAATATTGCTGGCGTTGTCCGATGCCACAAATCCACAGGAGAGTCCAATTGGGGTAAGCCATTCCGCGATGATCTTCCTCAGTTGCCGTAAGAGGTTTTCAGCTGTGTGCGTATTCTGGAAAGCGGTGATACAAAGCGTAGCCTGCCTAGGAAAGAGTTGGCGTTTGCGAGATGCTGCTACTGGTGCCGCCGCTGCTGTTCTTGCGGCGGGAGTCCATACATCTACCCAGTGGGCTGTCACAGTCATATAGTCCTGACCCTGCCCTGCTCCACTTGTCCACATGTCCGTGGTTAAGTGGACATTGGGTACAACTGCATTTTTTAGGACACTGGTGAGTCTTTTTCTGACGTCCGTGTACATTCTCGGTATCGCCTGCCTAGAGAAGTGGAACCTAGATGGTATTTGGTAACGGGGGCACACTGCCTCAATAAATTGTCTAGTTCCCTGTGAACTAACGGCGGATACCGGACGCACGTCTAACACCAACATAGTTGTCAAGGCCTCAGTTATCCGCTTTGCAGCAGGATGACTGCTGTGATATTTCATCTTCCTCGCAAAGGACTGTTGAACAGTCAATTGCTTACTGGAAGTAGTACAAGTGGGCTTACGACTTCCCCTCTGGGATGACCATCGACTCCCAGCAGCAACAACAGCAGCGCCAGCAGCAGTAGGCGTTACACGCAAGGATGCATCGGAGGAATCCCAGGCAGGAGAGGAATCATCAGAATTGCCAGTGACATGGCCTGCAGGACTATTGGCATTCCTTGGGAAGGAGGAAATTGACACTGAGGGAGTTGGTGGGGTGGTTTGCGTGAGCTTGGTTACAAGAGGAAGGGATTTACTGGTCAGTGGACTGCTTCCGCTGTCGGCCAAAGTTTTTGAACTTGTCACTGACTTATTATGAATGCGCTGCAGGTGACGTATAAGGGAGGATGTTCCGAGGTGGTTAACGTCCTTACCCCTACTTATTACAGCTTGACAAAGGGAACACACGGCTTGACAAATGTTGTCCGCATTTCTGGTGAAATACTTCCACACCGAAGAGCTGATTTTTTTGGTATTTTCACCAGGCATGTCAACGGCCATATTCCTCCCATGGACAACAGGTGTCTCCCCGGGTGCCTGACTTAAACAAACCACCTCACCATCAGAATCCTCCTGGTCAATTTCCTCCCCAGCGCCAGCAACACCCATATCCTCCTCATCCTGGTGTACTTCAACACTGACATCTTCAATCTGACTATCAGGAACTGGACTGCGGGTGCTCCTTCCAGCACTTGCAGGGGGCATGCAAATGGTGGAAGGCGCATGCTCTTCACGTCCAGTATTGGGAAGGTCAGGCATCGCAACCGACACAATTGGACTCTCCTTGTGGATTTGGGATTTCGAAGAACGCACAGTTCTTTGCTGTGCTTTTTCCAGCTTGAGTCTTTTCATTTTTCTAGCGAGAGGCTGAGTGCTTCCATCCTCATGTGAAGCTGAACCACTAGCCATGAACATAGGCCAGGGCCTCAGCCGTTCCTTGCCACTCCGTGTGGTAAATGGCATATTGGCAAGTTTACGCTTCTCCTCCGACAATTTTATTTTAGGTTTTGGAGTCTTTTTTTTACTGATATTTGGGGTTTTGGATTTGACATGCTCTGTACTATGACATTGGGCATCGGCCTTGGCAGACGACGTTGCTGGCATTTCATCGTCTCGGCAATGACTAGTGGCAGCAGCTTCAGCACGAGGTGGAAGTGGATCTTGATCTTTCCCTAATTTTGGAACCTCAACATTTTTGTTCTCCATATTTTAATAGGCACAACTAAAAGGCACCTCAGGTAAACAATGGAGATGGATGGATACTAGTATACAATTATGGATGGACTGCCGAGTGCCAACACAGAGGTAGCTACAGCCGTGGACTACCGTACTGTACTGTGTCTGCTGCTAATATAGACTGGTTGATAATGAGATGTAGTATGTATGTATAAAGAAGAAAGTAAAAAAAACCACGGGTAGGTGGTATACAATTATGGACGGACTGCCGAGTGCCAACACAGAGGTAGCTACAGCCGTGGACTACCGTACTGTACTGTGTCTGCTGCTAATATAGACTGGATGATAATGAGATGTAGTATGTATAAAGAAGGAAAAAAAAACCACGGGTAGGTGGTATACAATTATGGACGGACTGCCGAGTGCCGACACAGAGGTAGCTACAGCCGTGGACTACCGTACTGTACTGTGTCTGCTGCTAATATAGACTGGATGATAATGAGATGTAGTATGTATAAAGAAGAAAAAAAAAACCACGGGTAGGTGGTATACAATTATGGATGGACTGCCGAGTGCCGACACAGAGGTAGCTACAGCCGTGGACTACCGTACTGTACTGTGTCTGCTGCTAATATAGACTGGTTGATAATGAGATGTAGTATGTATGTATAAAGAAGAAAGAAAAAAAAAACACGAGTAGGTGGTATACAATTATGGACGGACTGCCGAGTGCCGACACAGAGGTAGCTACAGCCGTGGACTACCGTACTGTACTGTGTCTGCTGCTAATATAGACTGGATGATAATAAGATGTAGTATGTATAAAGAAGAAAGAAAAAAAAACCACGGGTAGGTGGTATACAATTATGGACGGACTGCCGAGTGCCGACACAGAGGTAGCTACAGCCGTGGACTACCGTACTGTACTGTGTCTGCTGCTAATATAGACTGGATGATAATGAGATGTAGTATGTATAAAGAAGAAAGAAAAAAAAACCACGGGTAGGTGGTATACAATTATGGATGGACTGCCGAGTGCCGACACAGAGGTAGCTACAGCCGTGGACTGCCGTACTGTACTGTGTCTGCTGCTAATATAGACTGGATGATAATGAGATGTAGTATGTATAAAGAAGAAAAAAAAAACCACGGGTAGGTGGTATACAATTATGGATGGACTGCCGAGTGCCGACACAGAGGTAGCTACAGCCGTGGACTACCGTACTGTACTGTGTCTGCTGCTAATATAGACTGGATGATAATGAGATGTAGTATGTATAAAGAAGAAAGAAAAAAAAAACCACGGGTAGGTGGTATACAATTATGGATGGACTGCCGAGTGCCGACACAGAGGTAGCTACAGCCGTGGACTGCCGTACTGTACTGTGTCTGCTGCTAATATAGACTGGATGATAATGAGATGTAGTATGTATAAAGAAGAAAAAAAAAACCACGGGTAGGTGGTATACAATTATGGATGGACTGCCGAGTGCCGACACAGAGGTAGCTACAGCCGTGGACTACCGTACTGTACTGTGTCTGCTGCTAATATAGACTGGATGATAATGAGATGTAGTATGTATAAAGAAGAAAAAAAAACCACGGGTAGGTGGTATACAATTATGGATGGACTGCCGAGTGCCGACACAGAGGTAGCTACAGCCGTGGACTACCGTACTGTACTGTGTCTGCTGCTAATATAGACTGGATGATAATGAGATGTAGTATGTATAAAGAAGAAAGAAAAAAAAAACCACGGGTAGGTGGTATACAATTATGGATGGACTGCCGAGTGCCGACACAGAGGTAGCTACAGCCGTGAACTACCGTACTGTGTCTGCTGCGACTGGATGATAAATAATGATATAAAATATATATATATATCACTACTGCAGCCGGACAGGTATATATTATATAATGACGGACCTGCTGGACACTGTCTGTCAGCAGAATGAGTTTTTTATAGAATAAAAAAACACCACACAAGTCACACGACGAGTGTTTAACTTTTTCAGGCAATCACAATATAGTATACTATACTGGTGGTCAGTGTGGTCAGGTCACTGGTCAGTCACACTGGCAGTGGCACTCCTGCAGCAAAAGTGTGCACTGTTTAATTTTAATAATATGTACTCCTGGCTCCTGCTATAACCTATAACTGCTCCCCAGTCTCCCCCACAATTAAGCTGTGTGAGCACAGTCAGATATTATACATAGATGATGCAGCACACTGGGCTGAGCACAGATATGGTATGTGACTGAGTCACTGTGTATCGTTTTTTTCAGGCAGAGAACGGATTATATTAAATAAAACTGCACTGGTGGTCACTGGTCAGTGGTCAGTCACTAGTAAACTCTGCACTCTCTAGTACTCCTAAGCTCCAGTAAATCAAGTGTCTCTGTCTCAATCTCACTCTCTCTCTTCTAATCTAAATGGAGAGGACGCCAGCCACGTCCTCTCCCTATCAATCTCAATGCACGTGTGAAAATGGCGGCGACGCGCGGCTCCTTATATAGAATCCGAGTCTTGCGATAGAATCCGAGCCTCGCGAGAATCCGACAGCGTCATGATGACGTTCGGGCGCGCTCGGGTTAACCGAGCAAGGCGGGAAGATCCGAGTCGCTCGGATCCGTGTAAAAAAAGCTGAAGTTCGGGCGGGTTCGGATTCCGAGGAACCGAACCCGCTCATCTCTAGTAATAACAGGGTTTCCACACGTAGGCAAAGTTTAGCAAGGCTGTACTAATGACAAGGCTATGTGTATGCAAAGATATGCCTGTTTTCAGATTGATATCTTACACCAGGGATAGCGCTGCACACTGATAATTATAACGGATTTCCTCATTCCCAGTATATACAATTAGGTCACCAGTGTATATGATTAAGGAAGTAGAGAAAGTGGACATACTTGGGGATGGGGTATCAGTGGCACACTTGGGGAGGGATGGTGACAGATGCACACTTGGGGAAGTATGGGGGCAAAGGCACACTTCGGGAGGGAGGTGGAACAGAGCACAGGGGCAGGAGAACACATGCGGAGGGATGGGACAGATGCACACTTGGGAAACTTCTGTGTGCAGCTTACTGTGGAAGCAATATAGCATGGCAAGTACAATGGAAGCAAGGTGAAGATGAAAATAAAGGAGATGAAGTTGGGTGCGGGGATTAGGATGAACCACCAGTCAGTGATATAGAGATCTCCAGACTGAATCCATGGCCCTCCTATAAGAGACCCGGCCATGCAACTCTGTGTCCACATTTACATCCCATTCTGCAACTTCCACTGATCACTGTGTGAGTGGTAGAAAGGAAGGCCTGTGATGCACTAGTAATTCTGTCCGTAAACCCAGTGCCAGATTAAGGTCCATACAGGCCTGGAGCTGATATTTATGGAGGGCCTAATAAGTACTGTCACAATGGGTGTGACCAGTGCTGTGGGTGTGGTCTGTACAGGGGCATGTGGACTACCACTCACAGACATCATCCCTCAAATACTGAAATGCTTCTCATTCACCATTACACACCAAATTGAAATACACCTCACTCCCCAACACACCCTAACCCCCAATTGCAGCACATGCGAAGGGCCTCAAATTCATAACATGTCCCACATCAGAGGGTGACAGACCGAGGCAGTGGGAGATTCCAGGGCGAGGCAGTGGGTGACACAGAGAGGTAGGACATGACAGGGAGAGGCAGCGGGTGATGCCAGGGAGTGAGTGACAGGCAGCGAGTGACAGGGTGAGAGGAAGAGGCAACCGGTGAAAGTGAGAGGATGATGGAGACGGGTAAGGTTATGGTGACAAGTAGTGGATGACAGGAAGAGGGTGACAAAGAAAGGCAGTGCAGTGTGTGGCCCGGAGAGGGTGACAGAGAGAGGCAGTGGGTGACTGGGAGAGGGTGATGGAAAGAGGCAGTGAGTGATGCCAGGGAGAGGATGTCGGAGAGAGGCAGTGGATAATAGGGAGACGGTGACAGAGATAAGAGGAGAGTGACAGAGACAAGTAGTGGGTGAAGCCAGGGAAAGGTGACAAGGACAGGGTGATGGTGACAAGTAGTGGGTGAAGCTAGGGAGAGGGTGATGTAGACTAGTACTGGGTGACGCCAGGGAGAGGGTGACAGAGACATGTAGTGGATGACGAAGAGAGGCAGTGGGTGAAACAAGAGAGGCAGTGAGTGACAGGGAGAGGTCAACAGGAAGAGAGTGACAGAGACAAGTAGTAAGTGACAGGAAGAGGGTGACGGAGACTAGTAGTGGGTAATGGAGAGGGTGATGAAGAGAGGCAGTGGGTGACAGGAAGAGGGTGACAGAGACAAGTAGTAAGTGACAAGAAGAGGGTGACGGAGACTAGTAGTGGGTGATGGAGAGGGTGATGAAGAGAGGCAGTGGGCTACAGGGTGAGGGTGGCAAAGACAAGTAGAGGGCGATGGAGACAAGTAGTTGGTGACAGTGAGAGGGTGGCAGAGACAAGTAGAGGATGATGGAGACAAGTAGTGGGTGAAGTCAGGAAGAGGGTACATAAAGAGAGAGACAGAGAAAGGAGTGTATGGCAGGGAGAGGGTGACAGAGACAGATAGCGGATGACAGCAGGGAGAAGGTGACAGGGAGAGGATGGTGGAGACAAGTAGTAGGTAACAGGGAGAGGGTGGTGAAGAGAGACAGTGGATGACACCACTGATTGGCAGTGGGTGACATGAAGAGGGTAATAGGTGGAGGGTGATGGAGACAAGAAGTGGGTGACAGGGAGTGGGTGAAACCACGGAGAGGCAGTGTGTGACAAATACGTTACAATTTAACTTACCTGGGCCCAGAACTGCAACATGTGGAAGGCAACACCTTCATGGGTTATAACATGGTCCCTGGAGGCAAGGACATAAGCTGGAGGAAGCCATGGCCAGAGGTGGAACATTGAGATGAGAGGGGAGGAGAAGGGATTGTGGCACTCTCCTCCCTTGGCCGGACCGTCCTGCACTGGCTGCTGCTCATTGTATGTTACTGGTGGCCCGCGGAGCAGTTTTTGGCAGCAGCATATAAGGAGTCAGTGTGACTCGTAATGCCGGCGGCCGAGGGTCCCTTCACTGTGGCAGGCACCGGTGTAATGCACTGGCTGCACTGCCTATATTTCTGCCACTGCTTATCCCATATTTTATCCACTTGTAAATCCTCTCACCACCACTCCCTGACACTGAAGAATTAAAATATCCCTCACTCACATCATGCCCTGATCAGATAACAGACACACACATATATCCCTCACTCACATCATGCCCTGATCAGATAACAGACACACATATATCCCTCACTCACATCATGCCCTGAACAGATAACAGACACACACATATATCCCTCACTCACATCATGACCTGACTATATAACAGACACAGGTCTCAGCAAGGTAACACCTCATATTACTAGCAACCTATATATAACAGACACACAAATACCCCTCACTCACACAATGCCCTGACTGTGGTTTGGGTATTGTTTACTGGCAGTTAGGATGCCGGCGGTCAGAATACCGACATCAGCCTACCGACTGCCTTAAAATTCTGACAGGTGCGCTCTACTAAATTAACCCCGACCCTCCTCCTAACTATAGCCCTTGCCCCCTTCTCCCACCTCACCCCCCAACCCTAAAGCTCACCGACACATTGTTAAAGTCGTCCAGTGTGTACACACTATGGCCCTCATTCCGAGTTGTTCGCTCGCTAGCTGCTTTTAGCAGCATTGCACACGCTAGGCCGCCGCCCTCTGGGAGTGTATCTTAGCTTAGCAGAATAGCGAACGAAAGAGTAGCAGAATTGCTACTAAATAATTCTTTGCAGTTTCTGAGTAGCTCCGGACCTACTCACAGATTGCGATCAGCTCAGTCCATTTAGTTCCATGTTTGATGTCACATACACGCCCTGCATTCGGCCATCCACTCCCCCGTTTCTCCAGACACTCCCGCGTTTTTCCCTGACACGCCTGCGTTTTTTAGCACACTCCCGGAAAATGCTCAGTTACCACCCAGAAACGCCCCTTTCCTGTCAATCATTCACCGATCAGCAGAGCGACAGAAAAGCGCTGCAGAATCCACAGCAAATCTACTAACTTTTTAGTTAAATAACTAAGCGCATGCGCCCTGCGTACCATGCGCATGCGCATTTAGCAACAAATCGCAGCATAGCGAAAAATCAGCAACGAGCGAACAACTCGGAATGACCCCCTATGTCACTGACGAGGTGCGCTTCTGCGTGTCATCAGCAACACATCCTCCAGATCCGACGGGAGACATAGCTGACGAGGGCCATGCTGCCGAAAGCAGCAAGGCAAAGCTCCCCCCTGCTGTTGATTCGTTGCAGTCGGCATTGGTAAGTGTGTATACCAGAGGTTCCCAAACTGTGTGCCGTGGCTCCCTGTGGTGCCTCAGGACACTTGCAGGGGTGCCCTGGGTTGGTGATCCAGGAGCAATTCAAATTATTCATGGTCAATATAATAGGCAAAACCAGTGCTGGTGGCTGCCAGTCATAAAATATGTGGCCAAACAGAAGCAAATCTTGTCCCTCACCACCAACTGACCCTAAGGATGACATATAAACGCGATCTACTTAATGTAATATTTCTTTCTAAATTTCTCAATAAGAAATTTTTGGCCTAGGGATGCCGTGAAAAAAATTCTGATATTCTTAGGCGCCGTGATTCAAAAAAGTTTGGAAACCACTGGTGTATACACTTGTCGATGCTGCCACCCCTGCTGGGTCCAGTTGCTGCCGATATCGCTGGGTACACATAGTCCCTCATTCCGAGTTGTTTGCTCGCTAGCTGCTTTTAGCAGCAGTGCAAACGCTAAGCCGCCGCCCTCTGGGAGTGTATCTTAGTTTAGCAGAAGTGCGAACGAAAGGATCGCAGCGCTGCTACAAAAAAAGATTGTGCAGTTTCTGAGTAGCTCGAGACTTACTCCTAGCTAGCGATCACTTCAGACTGTTTAGTTCCTGTTTTGATGTCACGCACACGACCTGCGTTCGGCCATACCTGCATTTTTCAAGGCACGCCCACGTTTGTATCTGACACGCCTGCGTTTTTAAACACACTCCCCGAAAACGGTCAGTTACCACCCAGAAACACCCACTTCCTGTCAATCACTCTGCGGTCAGCAGTGCGACTGAAAAGCGTCGCTAGACCTTGTGTGAAACTACGTCGGCTTTTGTGAAAGTATGACATGCGCGCGCATTGCGCACCATACACATGCGCAGAAATGCCTATTTTTATCCTGATCGCTGCACACAATGGCAGCTAGCGATCAACTCAGAATGACCCCCACAGTGTAGTGTGTACACAGCTTAACCCTCCTTTCTGCAGCCTGAAACTAACTGGCGTACTTAAAATCGAGAATCTGGCTGTCGGGATTCCAGCGACGGCATTCTGTCAGGTGTCGGGATTCCAGCACCGGTCTTCTGACTGCCGGGATAGCGTCCATTGGGATGCCCACTACATCCCAACCATATAACAGACACACAAATACCCCTCACTCGCATCAATCCCTTACCAATAACAAATACCCTTTCCAAAATTTGACAAGACAATAAAATATCAAAAGAAAATAGTATAATATTTGAACTTCTTAAATAGTCCAATAACTCAGGGTACCCATTCATACTTCCTTCTAACTTAGAAGTTTCTATGTTTGTGACTGTTGCTGGTATAGAAGGGTTGGATGTTCTACATGGGGGTTCATAATAAGGCACCCCCAAAAAACATAAAAACCATGGCACAAATAGAATATAACTCTATAAATACATAGGTACCAGTGCTATTATAATAATATTCACCTCAATCAGGGGCAGGGCCGCCTTCTCAGAGCTTTGTCCACCCAGTTCCCTGGGCTGTGTTATGGAGTCTGCAGGAGCGGCAGTGGTGGCGGGGCGGCACCTGTGTTACATCGCACACCATGACATGATGCGACGCGGAGGAGGCGCCGGCCCGAGTCTCAGTAAGTATGCAGTGCAGGGAGGGCTGGGAAAGCCTTCCACTGCACTGCCGTCATAGGCTAGATGGCTATTCCAGCGGTGGCGGGCATTTGTTCCACCTACGCCGCTGCTGGGGGGGGGGGGAGTTGATGCAGAAAAGGGTGGGCGGAGAGACGCTGCAGTAGAAGGACATGTGTTTCCTCTCTACAGCAGAAAAAAACAGAGACGTGCAGAATGGGCCAGATTAACAATGGGGTTTATGGAGATGTAGCTCCAGGGCCTATTTTGGAGTGTGGGCCTGGAGCTGCAGCTCCATCAGCCCCATTGTTAATCCGGCCCTGCGTTAACCTCCACTTACTCATATGCAAACATCTGTCTATGAATAAGAATCAGTACACAGGCAGGATCATTGGCGCACCACGGGCCCCCCTGTGAGCACGTGCCCAGTAGATTGGTACTCCCTGCTCCCCCCTGATGGTGGCCCGACATAGACAGATACATACATATGAACGTAGCCTGATAATAATATCCATTATGCACAGATGCTGAGAATTACCTGCAGTTTGCAGTGGTTCTGTTGCAGTAAACAACAATCTATTGATCATAGTATAAAACACAGATCCAGGCCAGATTCCATCTTCCCATTGCAAGCTGGACTCTGAATGAATTACTATTGCAGCTGCTTGTGTCCTAAGATAGATACTGAGAATAGTTTTAGGTAGACTTAATAAAAAGATTTCTTCCTTTATTCTGCGGAGGCAAAGCAGAGTGATACATTTTGAAGACGGTATTTGGAAAAGGCAGATTAATGAAATTTGTTAGTTTTACAATAATAATACATATTTGATATATTTGCACAGATACTGTATGTTCCAAATTATCATATAACAGGTTCACTTTCATAAGTAACCTTCAGTGTAATATCACAAGCATAATACTGAAAATGTATTATTTTAATGTAAAAAACAAAATAAAAACATAACAACATGCTTGTAGAGAATTATCAGAAATGGATAGACTTATAACAGTCAAGGGTATTACTGGCTAGAAAAATATATTCCAGAAGTGAATAGCAGGTATCTGGTCTACAGTGTCCCAAGTGAGTCCCTGTGCTTTTTGTCCAAATTTCAGACTTCCTCAGTTGGAACTTATCCCCAAAATCCTTGCAAGTGCTTATGAGACTATGTTATATGTTCTTAAGATATGCAGTTATAAATCCAAATAATATACTGGTATTATTAAGAGTATTTAAGTGTATTACTTTTTTTAATCTTTTATATTCTTTGTAATTGTATACATGACATTAGCAAGGTTATTGAATATAATAATTTGATGAGCACATTTCTTATATTCTGGTGGTATGTACGTATCTCCTAAAGTGTTTTTTTTGTAGATGTTTACATGTTTTGCACTATGGGGGAATTCAATTATGTCCAGAAAATGTTCACACAAAAAAAAAAAGGTCTCTACCATGATTTTTTGCCAATAGATTTTTCAGGCACTTCAATTGAAGCCATTTTTTTGCATGAAAATTGTCCTGTTTTTGTCTGAAAACACATAGGATCTGGGATAAGTTTCAAGACCTATGTGTTTTCATGATCGCGGACACGGAAACAGGGAACTTAACGGATAAGTGCCTGCATGGGGGCTAATTGAATAGCTACACACAAAGAGAACGAGTGCAGGTGCACTATTCAAACATTACTAATTAAAAAACATTATACATTTTGCAAAAAATTTTTCAATATGAGGCTTTTCGCGTAATAATGGCCAAAATTACGGGCTTACCCACCACTTCATGGTAACCTCATAGTCGGGTAAGTCCCTAACAATCTAAGGGTTCAAGTCCAGGCCATGGTACACAACCCAAAAACAGCCCAGACAGATCCACCCAAAGGTATCACACTAGTGAGAAAGTGAAGTGTGTGAGAAAGTTGGATAGATAAGAGCAGATACTGCATGGATTAGTGTTATGGGGTGAAAATCTTTTTTTATTTTTTGTTTAATAATGATAAAATGGATTCAAAATCCTTACAACAAAATAAAATTGTCAATTTGCATATCACCGAACATTTCTCCTCAAGGGCACAGTCATCCAACCTCATCCAAATATGTGTGCAAGCTCCTGGTAGGTGCTGGGAAATCTCCACTAAATCTGCTGTGAATCTTTCAGAGATCAGTCATCACCCAACATGTTTCTCTTGTGACATTTTATAATTGATTATGATTATTTTCTAAAAATACTACACTAACAGTGGCTCCTTGGTGTGTGTATGCTCATGGTCACTTGTAGAATGTCTATAGGTAAATAATATATGTGACTGTTCTGTGCATTTTGAGATTTGAGAAAGTTAAGATGCTTATAAATACCTCTAGTCCCAATAATAGAACACAATGGGCTATGGCGGTAAATTTTGTAATTTGGTACATTGCTAGGCTGAGTCACAGGAGCACAATATATCTTGTGATGAGCAAATGGCATTGAGACCATTGTTTAACTCAGGAAATGGGTAAACTATTTAATATAGCAAACTTACATGTGCATTTCTGATAGGAGTAGTTCCTAACCAGCTGGGGATCTTTTTACACTTATGGAACAATACTGTTTTCCTTTGGATGTCTCAGGATACCGAAGAGAGTGACGAGATCAAATAAACAACTAACCTGAACCTAATGGCAAAATGCTTTAAAAGGATATAACAATGTTCTAGTAGAGTAGATTAGCTAGTAGCAGTGATTGCAGTATTAGTAGTGAGATATATATATATATATATATATATATATATAAATCCAACATAAAGTCGTCACTCCTGGACCATGTGCTCAGTAAACAACAAGCTGTGCTTTATGCAACGTTTCGGGGCACTTCCCCCTGTGAGTGTACTGATGATGGGGGAGAAGTGCCCCAAAATGTTAAATACAGTGCAGCTTGTTGTTCACTGAGCATATGGTCCAGGAGTGACACCTCTATTTTGGATGCTTATAGATGGGGTTTGCCAGCCCCTAGGAGAGCACGCTGGCAAGTAATTGTTCTGTGCTACCATTGGGAGTTCCGGATACTTGGGTAGACTCACAAATTTGGGAGAGTACTCTCAGAGTGTAGGCAGCCCTCCTGCTCACTTCCCCATGGTGTATGATGACACGGAGATAGATTTAACCAAGGTTTGGATCAGGCGTAAGATAGGGCTATTGTTCTAATTGAGCTGCTGCTATAGGAACAGGGTTAGTCACCCCTGTATAACTAGAACAACAAACAAAAATACACAATAGCAGCGCTTGACATATATAACCAATGTATGTAATTAAAAATGGAGCATTATGACACATAGAGATGGATGGATTGAAAGGTAGTAATAAAACATTTTTTTTTTTTTTTTTAAACACATAAATATGCTAGAAATGCACATAAAAAATTCAGAATCACCAATGGGGGCTGCTTTAACACTAGTGTCCATTCCTTAATTAGCATGGACTGCAGATAGGTGTAGGAATAATAATGTGGGGCTGATAACACAGTCCAGATGTAACATTACCACAGGAGAGTCCGCTGGAGGTGAAGGTACCCTGGTTTAGGTCCCTGGGAGGGATGATGGTTGCGGGGTTCTGAGTCCTCACTATAGTGCGGTGTCCTTGGTGCAAAACAGATGTGAATAGGCACCAGTGATGAATTCGTACACC
This sequence comes from Pseudophryne corroboree, assembly GCF_028390025.1. Lineage (NCBI taxonomy): Eukaryota > Metazoa > Chordata > Amphibia > Anura > Myobatrachidae > Pseudophryne > Pseudophryne corroboree. The sequence continues at coordinate 293,246,986 of NC_086447.1, read as the reverse complement.
AATTTTTTCTGCACAATAAAGTTGAGAGTCCAATAAAGGTCCGGGCACATCTGGAGCAGCTTCCAATGAAGGATAGGTGATCTGGAATAACACTGACGCGTTTCGCTGCAGGTCCTGCCACTTTTTTAAAGGAAAAAGCTGCAGGACCTTCCGTCTTCCAGCACTGTGTGTAGGGAGAGATGCCATGGTATCTCTCCCATAATGCTAAGCATGAGGAGCTGTCGGACAACGACGGGCGTAGGAGCGCCCTAGCACCGCCCCTGCATCTCCCCCATTGTTACACAAGATCAAAAGCCTCTCATTTGGGTTATGTAACTTATGCCCTTATTTATCAATGAGTGATCAATTTCACTGTGAGTGATAAATTGCACCAGCCAATCCGCTCCGAACTGTCATTTTTCAAACCCAGCCTGTGACGTGGAAGCTATGAGCTGATTGGCTGGTGCAATTTATCACTCATTGATAATTGAGGGCATCAGTTTGTAACATGGCAGTTAGGAGCTGATTGGCTGGTGCAATTTATCACTCACAGTGAAATGTATCACTCATTGATAAATACGGGCATTATTTTGAAAGTGTTATATTTAAGAACACACATTAATTAAGTTTCTCTTACGTCCTAGAGGATGCTGGGGACTCCAAAAGGACCATGGGGTATAGACGGGATCCGCAGGAGCTTGGGCACACTAAAAAGACTTTGACTGGGTGTGAACTGGCTCCTCCCTCTATGCCCCTCCCCCAGACCTCAGTTAGACTTTGTGCCCAGGAGTGACTGGACACACACTATGGGAGCTCTACAGAGTTTCTCTAGAAAGACTTTTGTTAGGTGTTTTATTTTCAGGGAAACCTGCTGGCTACAGGCTCCCTGCATCGAGGGACTGAGGGGAGAGAAGTCAGACCTACTTCTTCTTAGTTAAGGGCTCTGCTTCTTAGGCTACTGGACACCATTAGCTCCAGAGGGTTCGATCACTTGGTTCGCCTAGCTGCTTGTTCCCGGAGCCGCGCCGTCACCCCCCTCACAGAAGCGAGAAGAAAGAAGCCGGGTGAGTATTAGAAGAACCGAAGACTTCAGTGACGGCAGAAGACTTCAGTAACAAGGTACAGTGCAGCGGTAGCGCTGCGCTCCATGCTCCCACACACATCACCAACGGCACTAGCTAGGTGTAGGGCGCTAGGGGGGAGCGCCCTGGGCAGCAGTTACCGGGGTTAAATGCCTGTCAAAACCACAGGATATACGGTGTCCGGACGCCGTATATATATATATTTCCCCCACCAGTGTGCAGGTTTGAATTTTAGCGGGCTACAGCGCGCCGGGAAGGAGCGGGGATTAGCTGCATGTTGCTCACCAGCGCCATTTTCTCATGTCTCTACAGTGCTGCAGAGACGCTGGCCCGGTCCTCCACGCTCCCGCAAGTACATGGGGAGGAAAAACGGGGGGGGGCACATAAATTTGGTGCTTTTCGTTTGTGTTACACAGCGCTGATCATATATACTAGTTTTTTTTAGTGTATGGGCGCTGGGGTGTGAGCTGGCATACTCCCTCTGTGTGTCTCCCTAATGGCTTCTCTGTGGGTCTGTCCCCGGGCTTGTGGACTGTGTGAGTTTGGGTGTGTCGGCACGAGGTGTCGACGTGTCTGAACCTGGGTGTTCCTCCCCGGAGGAGGTTATGGGGGGTGCAGAAAAGGATTTAGGTGTGTGTCTGTCGGCACAGCCGACTGCTGATTGGATGACTATGCTGAGTACAATGAATGCGAATGTGGCTTTATTGTCTAAGAGACTGGATAAATCTGATTCTCAGACACAAGCATGGAGACAGTCTGTGGAGGACGCTTTGTCTCAGGTACAGGCAGTCTCAGGGTCACAAAAGCGTGTTTTTAACCAGATGGCAGATACAGGTACCGACACGGACTCTGACTCCGATGTCGATTTGAATGAGGCCTCTTTGCATCCACGGGTTGTCAAGAGTATTCAGTACATGATTATAGCCATTAAAGATGTTTTACGTATATCTGAGGAACCTGCCGTTCCTGACACGAGGGTTTGTTTATTTAAAGGGAAATGACCTGAGGTAAAATTTCCCCCCTCTCATGAAATGAATGAGCTTTGTGAAAAGGCTTGGGATACGCCTGAAAAACAGTGGAAGATTCCCAAGCGAATTTTGATGGCATATCCTTTTCCCTCTGCCGATAGGGAAAAATGGGAGTCGTCTCCAAATGTGGACAAGGCTCTCTCGCGATTGTCCAAGAAGGTGGCACTTCCGTATCCTGACACGGCTGCTCTCAAGGATCCGGCGTATCGCAAGCTGGAGACGACATTGAAGTCCATTTTCGTCAATACTGGTGCATTGCTCAGACCTGCTGTGGCGTCGGTATGGGTGAGTAGTGCTATTGCAAAGTGGGCTGAAAATGTGGCTTCTGATATGGATGCTCTTGATAAAGATAATATTCTTTTGACTCTTGATTATATCAAGGACGCTGCTGATTACCTAAATGATGCGGCGAGGGATGTTGGCCTCTTGGGGACAAGAGCCAATGCCATGGTGATCTCAGCCAGGAGGGCGCTGTGGGTTCACCAATGGAATGCTGATGCCGACTCCAAGAAGAATATGGAAGCTCTCCCTTTAAAAGGTAGTGTCTTGTTTGGTGACGGCCTTGCTGACCTGGTGTCGACCGCTATGGCGGGTAAGTCATCTTTTCTTCCCTATGTTCCCACACAACAGAAGAAGGCACCCCATCAGCAGATGCAGTCCTTTCGGCCTAATAAATACAAAAGAGGTAAGGGCTCGTCCTTCCTCACTTCAAAGGGTAGAGGTAGGGGAAGGAAGTCGCCTGCAGTGTCAGGCACCCAGGACCAAAAATCCTCCCCTGCCTCTACCAAGTCCACCGCATGAGGCTGGGGCTCCCCTGGGGGAGTCCCTACCGGTGGAGGGCTGTCTCCGATTCTTCAGTCAGGTATGGGTTCGTTCGGCTCTGGATCCTTGGGTATTAGACATAGTGTCCCAGGGGTACAGACTGGAGTTTCAGGAGATGCCCCCCAATCGGTTTTTCGTGTCGGATTTGCCAACTTCTCTTCCCGAAAGAGAGGTGGTAAGGGATGCGATACAAAAGTTGTGTCAACAGAGGGTCGTGGTGCCGGTTCCCCCGTCAGATCGGGGAAAAGGGTTCTATTAGAGCCTCTTTGTGGTGCCAAAGCCGGACGGCTCGGTCAGACCGATTCTGAACCTGAAATCCCTCAATCCATACTTAAAAATTTTCAAGTTCAAGATGGAGTCTCTTCGAGCGGTGATCTCCAGCCTCGAAGGGGGGGATTTTTTGGCATCAGTCGACATAAAGGATGCTTACTTACACATCCCAATATACACTCCTCATCAGGCCTTCCTGAGGTTCGCGGTGCAGGATTGTCATTACAAATTTCAGGCGTTGCCGTTTGGGCTTTCCACGGCCCCAAGGGTTTTCACCAAGGTAATGGCGGAAATGATGGTCCTCCTTCGCAAGCAAGGGGTCACAATTATCCCGTACTTGGACGATCTCCTGATAAAGGCGAGGTCCAAGGAACTGTTGTTAAGAAATGTGGATCTCTCCCTGTCGGTTCTGCGTCATCACGGTTGGATTCTAAATTTGCCAAAGTCTCAGTTGATCCCGGCCACTTGGCTGCCCTTCCTGGGCATGATCCTAAACATGTAGATATGGAGCGTGTTTCTGCCGGAGGACAAAGCTCTGGAAATCCAGACCATGGTCAGGGAGCTTCTAAGGCCGACAAGTGTGTCGATTCATCAATGCACTCGGGTACTAGGGAAGATGGTTGCGGCTTACAAAGCCATTCCATTTGGCAGGTTTCATGGCCGGGTGTTTCAGTGGGATCTGATGAATAAATGGTCCAGGTCTCACCTGCACATGCACCAGAAAATATGTCTATCTTCCAGGGCCAGGATTTCTCTCCTGTGGTGGCTGCAAGGCTCTCACCTTCTAGAGGGACACCGATTCGGAATCCAGGACTGGGTCCTGCTGACAACAGATGCAAGTCTCCGAGGCTGGGGAGCAGTCACGCAAGGAAGAAATTTCCAGGGAAAATGGTCAAGCCAGGAATCTTGTCTCCACATAAATGTTCTCGAGTTGAGAGCCATTTACAATGGCCTGCTGCAAGCAAAGAACCTTCTTCATGGTCTCCCTGTCCTGATCCAGTTGGACAACATAACAGCGGTGGCGTACGTAAACCGCCAAGGCGGAACAAGGAGCAGGGCGGCTATGGCGGAGGCCACAAGAATCCTTTGCTAGGCGGAACAGCACGTGAGCGCTCTGTCGGCAGTCTTCCTCCCGGGCGTGGACAACTGGGAAGCAGACTTCCTCAGCAGACACGATCTCCATCCGGGAGAGTGGGCTCTTCATCAAGAGGTATTTGCAGAAGTGACAAGGCGTTGGGGGAATTCCTCTGATAGACATGATGGCATCTCACCTCAACAAGAAGCTTCTGAGGTATTGTCAAGTGACCCCCAGGCCAGTGCAGTGGACGCCCTGGTGACTCCGTGGGTTTTTCAGTCGGTGTATGTGTTCCCTCCACTTCCTTTCATTCCAAAGGTACTGAGGATCGTACGACGAACAGGAGTTCAGACGATACTCGTCGTTCCAGATTGGCCAAGAAAGGCCTGGTATCTGGATCTTCAGGAATTACCAGTGGAAGATCCCTGGCCGCTTCCTCTAAGAGAGGACCTGTTACTGCAGGGGCCCTGCGTGTTTCCGGACTTACCGCGGCTGCGTTTGACGGTGTGGAAGTTGAGCGCCAAATCTTAGCTCGGAAAGGTATTCCCGGGGAGGTCATCCCCACTCTCCTTAAAGCTCGGAAGGAGGTTACGGCGAAACATTATCACCGTATTTGGAGAAAGTATGTTTCGTGGTGTGAAACCAAAGCAGCTCCTGCGGTGGAGTTTCACTTAGGTCGGTTTCTCCATTTTTTGCAGGCAGGCATAGATGCAGGCCTGAAATTGGGTTCCATCAAAGTGCAGATTTTGGCTTTATCTATTTTCTTTCAGAAAGAATTGGCCGTCCTTCCAGAGGTTCAGACTTTCGTGAAGGGAGTGCTGCATATCCATCCTCCATTTGTGCCGCCGGTGGCGCCGTGGGATCTTGAAGTGGTCTTGCAGTTCCTTATGTCTCACTGGTTTGAACCTTTGCGTAAGGTTGAGTTAAAGTTTCTCACTTGGAAAGTGGTCATGCTTTTGGCTCTGGCGTCTGCCAGGCAAGTGTCAGAGTTGGCGGCCTTGTCTCACAAGAGCCCTTATTTGATTTTCCATTCGGATAGAGCGGAATTGAGGACTCGTCAGCAATTTCTGCCGAAGATGGTTTCTTCACATTAACCAACCGATCGTGGTGCCTTTGGCTATGGACGCTGGGGCGGTTCCAAGGTCTCTTGATGTTGTAAGAGCTTTGAAAATTTACATAGCCAGAACGGCTATTACCAGGAAAACAGAGGCTTTGTTTGTCCTGTATGCTTCCAGCAAGATTGGAAATCCTGCTTCTAAACAGACTATTGCACGCTGGATTTGTAATACGATTCAGCAAGCTCTTTCTTCGGCTGGGCTACCGTTGCCGAAGTCAATAAAGGCCCATTATACCAGAAAGGAGGGCTCATCTTGGGCGGCTGCCCGAGGGGTCTCGGCACTTCAGCTTTGCCGAGCAGCTACGTGGTCAGGTTCAAAACACCTTTGCTAAGTTCTATAAGTTTGATACCCTGGCTGATGAGGACCTCATGTTTGCTCAGTCGGTGCTGCAGAGTTGTCCGCACTCTCTCACCCATTCTGGAGCTTTGGTATAGACCCCATGGTCCTTTTGGAGTCCCCAGCATCCTCTAGGACGTAAGAGAAAATAAGATTTTAATACCTACCGGTAAATCCTTTTCTCCTAGTCCGTAGAGGATGCTGGGCGCCCATCCCAGTGCGGACTGTTACTTGCAGTTGTTGTATTACTGGTTATATTTGTTTACACGTGGGTTGTGTATTAGTTATATTCAGCTTGTTGCTGTTGTTAATTCATACTGTTTTCTGGTTTGTTGCTACTCCGGTTGTATGGTATGTTTGTGGTGTGGTCTGGTATGCTTTCGCCCTTAGTTTAAACAAAAATCCTTTCCTCGAAATGTCCGTCTCTCCTGGGCACAGTTCCTATAACTGAGGTCTGGGGGAGGGGCATAGAGGGAGGAGCCAGTTCACACCCAGTCAAAGTCTTTTTAGTGTGACCAAGCTCCTGCGGATCCTGTCTATACCCCATGGTCCTTTTGGAGTCCCCAGCATCCTCTACGGACTAGGAGAAAAGGATTTACCGGTCGGTATTAAAATCCTATTTTATACTCCGCATTGGATATTGGAATAAACTGCACACATATGCTTTTTTTCTGGCTGTTTATGAATAAGTGAAACATTATTTAAAATCACATATATTTTATTTTTATTATGAATATATTTGGAAATGATGTACAGTAGTACTGTATTCAATAAAGAAAAAGTGGAGTACAGTTGCAATAAGAAGTGATTAAAGATATGTCATTATTTCTCTATTCCACTTTCCATTGTATTTACCAATAAATGACATAGCAGGCTGGATAGAACTGTGAGGGCAGCTTGTCATCGCTACATGCAGAGGATAACATACTCTGCATGATGCTAAACAAACAGTCTGCAGGGAGTCACAGTGCCCTGTGCTACTGTGCAGGCAGGGAGGCGATGAGAATGTCTTTCCTGCACAAAAACATTGAAAGACAAATGGTTTTAGAATAAGTGTATGTACTCAGTTTAACACAATAAAGAAGTATATTTTAAATTTAGATGTATTTATGTTGTCTCTGATGTATCTGTGTATATTTCATATATGTATATATAAATATTAGTATGTTGCTTGTCTGCAGCGATCCTCATATTTAGGTGTAGTTTTACACTTTCAGAATTAATCATGTGACATAAATGAGTTGTGCTTGGGCCTTGAGCCCATACGGTTCTTATTGCTTTTGTCAAAACACACCTAAATCTAATTGCAATAAATGTCCAGCCAGTCATCATCACCCTACACCTGTTCTCTTCCTCTCACTTCTCTCCTTTTTTAATAGCCCCCCTCTTCTGTTATCCCAATCACTCCTTTAGATGTTACATACAATACAGATTCTTCTCCACATTATAGCACATCATTAAAAATTAGAATTTGCAATACTGTAAAGTATCAGACTTGTTTTAGTAATGCAGAGAACATTGCATTTATTAGGAACCTGGCCTGTGGCTGTCTACCATGCCTTTCCCCGCAGAACAGACCAGAGGTGATGAGTTATACATGATAGATCCATGTTGGTCTGGTGTGAAAACACTGTGATCATCACTATCTCTCCTGTCAAGAAAGACCAATCTCATTTGTGTGGACATGCACGTCTTCCTTCTACAACTGTAAAGCCTGATAGGCCCAGGTCTACAGTAATACAGGTTAAAGGATAACATTCTGCTCACTGTACCTATCAGTAGTAATTTATGATTTATGTATTACAAATAATAAATCATGAGCTGAACATATACACTAATATACTGTAAATTCTGATTTTATTATTTCCATGTTATAAAAAGTTAACAATGCAATGAATTATTACAATGCATTTATTTTATACAGCTGGATCACTTTGATGGTGTGTACCGTAGAATAGGGCTAGGTCACCACAGAGAAAGCGGATGTGTGTCACTGTGTCAGGTTTACTCAAAGCCCCATGAAAAAACTGCCATAGAAGTGCAGCATAAATCTGGCCAATCAGAAGCCAAGGAATCACAATTAACTTATAATGAGGGCAATCATTATGTATTACATAAGGAAAAAGATAACAATAATATCTGTAAAATATCATTTGATTAATATATTCTTGGTAAAATTATAGTTTCATTTTATTTTATTTAGCATTTTTAGAATGCTAAAAATAAAAGCTGCTCTGTAGTGACCCATAGGTGGAGCGTTAAGTTGTCATATACCTTTCTTACTAAAGTTTGTTACAGTTGTTTTGTCTGAACAATTTGATAACCGATAGTTGCATCCAACTGTCTTAAAACAACATCTTGAATTGGTCAAAACCATTTACATTAAGATAGCGCACGCCTCTAAACTCACAGCATGAGGTAGCAACAACACGTCTGCTGGCGTAGCAGATTTCATATCTCTACATGCAATGTACTGTATATCCTTTTGTTGTTACACTCCAGTGCTAATCCCAAAACATGATATATACACAAGGCATATTCAGTTACTATTAATTATATGCAGACTTATGGGGTCTATTCAATTAGTGTCGGAGTTTCCGACAAGTCAGAAAAACTGCACTTTTTGACTTTTTTAGGTGGAATCTGGATTCGACCTATTCAATTCCAGTGCAATTTTTCCGACTTGTCGGAAAACACGTGGATCGGCAGATTAGCCACCGATCCATATTTTTTTGTCAGATTTGCGGGCGTTTACGACAGTTTTTTGGCCCGTTTTTGACAATGCCAATTCGACATTAAATAAAGTCGAATTGGCGTTGTCGAAAATGGACCAAAAACCTGTCGGAAACGCCCGCAATTAAAAAGGGGTTGTGGGATTAGATCCGTATTTCTGACTTGTTGGAAATTCCACCTCTAATTGAATAGACCCCTATAGCGTTTCCTCAAAATAATATATTCTGATGAGTATCTTATTAGTGCTGCACTCTCCATATGCTTCAAAAGGGCAAACAGCACATTGCATGTTGTGAACTATTAAATATACTATACTGTATGTTCTAGGAAAATGTATCAAACATCTAACATATCTTTTTCTTATGTTAACATTAGTCACATATATGTAATAGACTAAGGTAACTATTTTTAGTATCATTGTTGATTAAAATAATAAAGATTGGTGATATTAGCAGAAAAAGTATTAATTTAATGAGTTGTTCTAGTTTACACCTTTATGGCACATTACTCATTAGTGGCAAATGTTATTCTGATAGGAGTTAAAACAGTGATACAAAGCGAGCAACTTTTAAACTGCTTCCAATTTGATAAATATAGCAGCCTAGTTAAGTCTTGGGGATTTAGCCAGGGAACATATTGGTTCGAGCAGACTATGGTAAAGTTAATTAAGGATGATTAATGGAGCATTTTCCTTCCAATGATATCTCTGACAGAACAAAGCTGTCCGAGGCTTGTCAAGCAGAATTTGAGTTGAATGAGTATTTATGTGATCAAATCTGAAGGGCTGCCTCTTGACAGAGCAAGGATTCATCAATCAATTGCACTGGCTTGCAGTGGTGGGAAATTGGTCTATCAGCATAGCAATGCTACCATCCCCCGTTTTTTCATTCAATCATCCCTTAGGCTACAATGCATCTTTACCTCTGACCACCTAACGTACTATCAGCGAAAAAGTAAAAGCAGAATTTGAGACATTTATAATAGTGGTTACTTCTCAGACGTACAGTTGCAATTGATTTGTTGGAAGACCAGGAAAGCAGTCCCTTTGAAACACAGAGAACATTTCATTAATTAAATGCATTACATGCTTACTATTTAACTAGTGGATTTGATACAGTAAGCGCATCTGTCCAGCACAAGTAAAGTGTAAATAAATAAATATATAAATAAATAAAATACTGCCACATTTTGCTGTAAAGCAGCGTATATAATATATTTTGGTTTGCGTGTTCTAACTAAGCGCATATTATTGTTTCTTGTTCTATGGAAATTAACATACTGCTTGACAAAACATTTTCCATTTACCTGTACTGGACTATGGGGGTCATTCCGACCCAATCGCACCATGCTTTCATTCGCACAGCTGCGACCGGGTTACTACTTCGCACGCACGGACGCCTTAATGTGCACGCGCATTGTTGCTCGGTGACGCAACAACGCTGACAGCGGAAAAAGCGGTCGCAGCAGCGATCAAAAGAAAATTGACTGCAGGAAGGCGTTCCGGGGCGTCAACTGACCGTTGGAGACCGTTTTCGGGGAGTGGTAGGATAAACGCAGGCGTGTCAGGCGAACGGAGGGCAGATGTCTGACGTCAAAGCCGAGCCCATCATCGCTGGATCCGTCGCACAGGGTAAGTATGTCCAGGGCTGGTCTTGTTTTGCAGGAAACTTTTTTAGCATAGCAGGGCTGCACGAGCGATCGCAACCCTGCTATGCTAAAATACACTCCCCCATAGGCAGAGATTAGTTGATCGCACCAGCAGCAAAAAGTTGCTTGGTGCGATCAACTCGGAATGAGGGCCCATGTGTAAATTTTAAGATTTATGATTTAAAAAAAAAAAAAATATATATATATATATAAATATATATATATATATATATATATAAATATATATATATATATATATATATATATATATACATATATATATATATATATATATATATCAAGAAGCAGTAAAGCAGTCAGCGGCACTCAGGGTCTTAAAGAATCAAGTGTATTAAAATTCACTCCAAGTTTTCCAACGTTTTCGGGATGCACAGGTCACCTTGACAAAGGGACCTGTGCGTCCCGAAACGTTGGAAAACTTGGAGTGAATTTTAATACACTTGATTCTTTAAGACCCTGAGTGCCGCTGACTGCTTTACTGCTTCTTGATATACTCAACTACCTCAGAGGGCACCAGGGCCCACTATTCCTCTACAGTGGGAGTGCCAGTCCAAGTTATTCATCTATATATATATATATATATATATATATATTATCCTGGACCAGATAAGTGTTTATAAATATCTTACAAATGTAAAATAGATATGTGTGAAATACAAAAATATACCAAATGTCCATAAAGGCTGTTCAGTGCTCTCTCACATGTTTTAAAGCCATTTTCAGCTGCTAAATAACTTCTGAAGACCACGGGCAGTACGGATGGTGTAATGGTTAGCATAACTGCCTCACAGCACTGAGGTCTTGGGTTCGATTCCCACCATGGCCCTAACTGTGCGGAGTTTGTATATTCTCCCCGTACTTGCGTGGGTTTCCTCCGGTTTCCTCCCACAATCCAAAAATATATATACTGGTAGGTTAATTGGCTCCCTAGAAAATTAACCCTAGCATGAATGGGACTGCATGTATATGAGATAGGGAATATAGATTGCAAGCTCCACTGGGGCAGGGACTGATGTGAATGGCCAAAAATTCTCTCTGTAAAGTGCTGCGGAATATGTGTGTGCTATATAAATAGCTGGTAATAATAATAACATTCAAAATAAATAAACAGTTTTTCTGGGCTTATACCCACCATTGCTTTCTAAACATTATTGCTGCATTTATCAATTTTATAATGCAGCATGACCTATTTTTCATGTTTTAACGCATGCTACCAACACAACAGTTTAATTGGGAAAGGCACAATGCATGTAACGTATGGAAAATGTGTTATTATGAAACACTGAGATACACCTAAAGCATGTCATAGATTTCATTTGACTTACCAATTTTTTTCCAGTGTGAATGAGCCTACAACTGATAACTCTACTGCAGGTCTAATGATAACTTCCAAGCACCACCTGCAATAATGTCCTTTTTTGGAATATATACTCCTAAAACCAATGGAAATCTAGAGAGAAAATTGAATTTGATGATCTTTATTTATTACTCCTATACCTTACCTGATAGCTGGAAAAACGTTGAATATTTATTTGCTGCCTGCTTCTGTGGTTTAAAGGTCCTAGTCATCATGTAAACATTAGGGACAGTGGGGCAGATGTATTAACCTGGAGAAGGCATAAGGAAGAGATAAACCAGTGATATGTGCAAGGTGATAAAGGCACCAGCCAATCAGATCCTAACTGTTAATTTACATATTGGAGCTGATTGGCTGGTGTCTTTATCACCTTGCACATATCACTGGTTTATCACTTCTTTATGCATTCTCCAGGTTAATACATCTGCCCCAATATTAGTTTAGTTTTGAACTCGCCATGCATATCATTGTATTTCACTTAATTATCAGGACTATTCATTAAACCTTTAAGATAAACTGAATTTATGAAAAGCTGCATTTTTTGTGCTGACAGCTTTTCGGAAGTGTGTTCAAACTTCTCCTGCCTGTAAGCATCTCTGCTGATGCTTGTGTCTTCTGTTGAGCCAGCGCATACACAATGTGAGGCCCAAACTGGCATTGAAGAGCTGAGGTGGACAGACACAATGGAGCAAGCAGCTCAAGCTCCCACCCTTCCAATCCCTTATAGGTAACGAGAGTGCACTGCTGAATAATCTGTGCCATGGAAAGGAGGGTGGAACAGGAGCTGCCCATCTGCTGGAAGGGATCTGAAAAGATCCTTCTCCCACACAAGCTGCCATTGTGTTACAGTTCGGGGGCCAATATGCCATCCAGAGATGGTATACAGTTACACAAACATGTTCCAATAAAAGAGTGTGTTCAGAACTTGATGAAAATATATTGTCAATTATTGACTATGAATTTATATTCCTGGTTAAGATACTTATTATGACAATAGCCTAAATCTAAGCATCTGATTATACTGAAACGTGATTATTGCTTTATTTTTACATTTCTCTCTTTTATCATATGCAGACTTTACAAAGAAAAATATATTTTCCTTCCTGACTCACGATCAGATTCCTGCTATGAAAATAACAGTGTGTATGTCAGGGCAAGCTTCAAAAATCATATGTCTAAATATTTAAATTGTCTGTGAAAGTATTTCACTATTTATCTCTCTTTAGTATTTATATTATCACATAGTGAGTCTCCAGTCACAGTTCATCATAAGCAGCACATCTGCAGACACAGCCAAATTGAAACAGTCATGGAAGATGCGTTCAGTTATCATAAACATGACAACAGATTGATTACATTGAGCCGTTTTATGTCTCACTAGTATAATTTGTTTCCTATGCAGAAGAGGCTGTAAATGCTCTTTATACAGATGAGCACTTAGGATCTTGGTTAGAAACTTGACAAGGGTCCTAACCCAGCCACAGAAAAAATGGGATGCTTCCTGTACGAGAGAGAGAGAGGGAGAGAATTTCTGTCAAACAATCAGGAATCTAATACATAGTGCTCTCTTAGAAAGTCCAGCTTGTATACATATTGTTAAGGCATGGTTATGAAGAACTTCACTTTATATAAACAGCTTGATAGAATAAATTGCTCTCTGATATAACCAAAAAAAAAAAAAATGCAAGAAATTACTGTTTCACAAATGGAGAAGAAATATCTACTTATTTTTTATTACCATAATATTTGTCTATTCTATGGAAAAGCAGTGGAAGCAGACTTAGCTATATGTGTTTTATTATAAACAATTCCACATTGGTATAGATTACATTTATAGGGATGTTTTGTAAGGAAGCCTCATTTAATAGTGATAAATATGGTATCATGAGGCAGCGTCTACTAGTAACTTTGCTATAGAGTTTGTGTTATACTACTATGCTGTTGCATCCACCTACAATAGAGGAATGGTCGGTTTAGAGATTTTCATAGCAATAAGGTAAAAATACAGAATTTTCACAGGTGGGGTTACAGTTTTGCCTTTTACCAAGATATTTGTGTTCTCTGTATGTATAAATTGTAAACAGATACAGTATGTACACTAAACATTATACATGTATATAATAGTAAAACTCACATTGCCCTAAGAGAATCCATGCAAGTGTATTGCTCTATATTTTATTTGTTTATCACAAAGGCAACAAGCATCAGCGGTACCCAATATGCTCCTCTGTTGTCGATCCAGATAGGAATTTGTTACAGGACTCATCTTGAACTATTATCATTTATGTATACTATTTATTTATTTATTGAGATTTGGAAATGTGGGATGCAAAGGAAATCTGGATCCACCAGAGAACTCTTATTCATTTTGTTTGGTGATTTTCTGATCCAGAGTAAACTTTCATCTATGGTACAGGTATATGTATTTTATGTGCAAAACTTGATTACAGAATACTAGTTTGTGTTAAAGCATCCAAATCTGTTATGGTTCATAAATACTTTAATTTTATGTCCATATCCTCTAGCCAGAAAATGTCTCACCAGTCCATTTCATGAGTCCATGTTCGGTACTTTGCGCATGTACCAGACCCGCAGGGTCAGCGTTAGGGATCAGGCCGCCCCTAGGCACATTATTGACCTCCCCCATCACATCAAAGCCCTCTTCATTTCAGGGCCAGTCTTGTTGCCTCAAGACATCCAAATCAGCCACATCCTCACTCCACTACAACCTCCCATGGGTTGGGCATGAGATCTCTGCGTATGGGATACCAGCGGTCAGAATACCGACGTTGGCATCCCGATGTTAAAGATCCCGACACTAGTGGGTTAATGCTTCTAAGGATTCTTCCCCGCCCTGCTAAGCCCTGTTCCGCTAAGCCATGCCCCTTTCGAGCCTGCTGCATCGGGTGTCAAGCAGGTGAGTGATGCCTCTGCCTCCAACCACATCTGAATCAGGCCCTAAGTATGGTTGTTTTGTTATATCTTTGGATCATGATCTCCAGCACTACCGCACACAAAATCCTCCTCTTACTGTACCAGCAGTCAGGGATATGCGATGAGGTCTCTCCTGGACATTCCCACAGAGTTGGCAAGCATGAGTTAGTTCTTGTCTCAGAAGGAAGGGGAAAGCGAGGAGCTTTCTATAGCCCGTCAGCATTCACCACGAGGCCAGTCTGACCTTCCATGGTGTTGCCGAATTGGCTACACATCAGGATTTCAAGTCTTGAAAATATTTTGTGCTAACAATTTTAGAAAGAAGCATTGGTCATTGACCCATTATTTAGGGATTATTACAATGTAAAATAAGTGAAAATGGTAGCATGTGTGAGCAAACCAAGAACTGTCCAGTATTGTGGTTAGTGATTTGTAGTCAGATACTATCTTTTGTACTGAGCTCTATTTTTTTCATATTGACAGACATTTTACTAATGATTTTCTGTCAGTAAATGTTATTGATGACTGACATCCATGTTACTGTCCAGGTGCTGAGTGATCCAGATGACCCACACTATAGAGCAAGCAGAATCACATGACATGAAGCTATGTGGTACACCACCAAATACTTTAGCTCAGTCTAAATACAGTATGTCCATCAACTATCCATTGTCTTCTCTTCATCAACCTGACACAGGCTGATTCTGTCAGCAGTGTCCATTGGCAGTCATCCGTCTATGATTTTCTGAAATGGCCTACAAACTCCTTGCCTTGTGTACATCTGTGAATCTGAGATGCCCACTTTTAGTGTCCATGCACGTTATAATAACAATTGGTGCGTCTTTATACACCATGGGCTGCATCACCAAAAAGTACCCCAGCCCTATGGCAGGTGCAATTTCTCCACCTGACCACAACCTCCTATGCTTGTGACTGAGCATCTGTGTGTGTAGCCATTGTGTTGACATGCCCACTGAACGGCCCATTTTTGCTTGCACTACTATCCACCTCCCAGTGACCACCAGGAAAATCTATCACTTTCTCTAACCTTCTTATACCATATTGATCGCAATTGTGCTCCTGTGTGTACACTCTGAGTAACACATGCATTATAGCGGTTTACAGAAACCTTTGAGTATGCGCAGTTGCAAATAACCCCCCACAAATGACGGCATGCATGGAATGTGGCCTTTAGTGTGTATGGGATGGCTGAAGTATTGTTACATTGGATGGCCCGTCGGCTGGGTTCACACATTGGGGGTAATTCCAAGTTGATCGCAGCAAGATATTTTTTAGCAGTTGGGCAAAACCATGTGCACTGCAGGGGGGGCAGATATAACATTTGCAGAGAGAGTTAGATTTAGGTGAGTTATATTGTTTCTGTGCAGGGTAAATACTGGCTGCTTTATTTTTACACTGCAATTTAGATTGTAGATTGAACTCACTACACCCAAATCTAACTCTCTCAGCACATGTTATATCTGCCTCCCCTGCAGTGCACATGGTTTTGCCCAACTGCAAAAAAAATTCCTGCTGCGATCAACTTGGAATTACCCCCATTGTTAAGTGTGTTTTGCACACAGTTTGTAGGCCTTATGGAGTGTGGCATGGATGCACATTCGTAACACAAGGGAATCGCTTTGTAGCGGCACCTGAATAAAGTTGCAGACGGGCAACCACCAAAAGACAGAT
This sequence comes from Pseudophryne corroboree, assembly GCF_028390025.1. Classification (NCBI taxonomy): domain Eukaryota; kingdom Metazoa; phylum Chordata; class Amphibia; order Anura; family Myobatrachidae; genus Pseudophryne; species Pseudophryne corroboree. Next base: position 293,230,892 of record NC_086447.1, on the reverse strand, counting down.
GTTCAAATGGGGAGAAGCTACTGTATAAATAGTATATTTGAGTATTTGCAAAGAAAACAGTGGTTTTGCATAGTTAATCTGCATTCTATTATTTATAGCTGTAACATGGAAAGCTGACTTTTTAAATATCTTTAGGGTTATTTAACTTTTGTATTTATTTGTGATAGTGATGTAACAGCATATAGACATTGTGCATTACAACATCTCTTTTATAAAACAGAGTTGTGTTTTTGAACCTGTGCTATATAGTATAGTACTCATCCTGTTTGGCCATTGCTCAAGGACAAGTTGTATTGCTGTGCTGGGAGTCCCGCTTCCCTGAAAGAATCTTGCTTTCTGAAATTGGTAATCACATTTCTCACTCTTCCATCAAAACATTAGGTAGTAATCATATATTCCGTCCATTCGGCACACAATCTTTTTTCTGTTGGGCTGGATGTGGTACTTGCTATCTCTTGACAATTGTTAAATACATGTGGTTATGACTGTTTTGGGGGCATCATACGCCAGAGTCGATTGGCACTGGATTACATATCATTTTACTTCTGGGTTTCTGGAAATGTAATGGCAGAACTCATTATTGACCTAAAGCCTTTATAGGATCTATAAGAAAAAGTTGATGGTTCTTTTCCCAACTGTTTAGAAAAAAAGAATAGAGCAATGTACAAAAAAACCCTCCAGTGATTCATACTTCATTGGTAAAGATAGAAATAGTAGTTAGAAGAATGATTTTATTAATGTGATTGCACAAAACTGTGGTTATTAGAGCATCTCACCTTTAACATTTTTTTTTATTCCGTTTAGTAAGCCTTGTTCTTTTCCTGAATTTGATGACCTAAAACAGAATGGATGTTTCTTTATACCCTAAATTCTAAATTTCAGTGCCCCATACCTACTAGAGATATATAAATGTATTTTAAAGATGCATGCATTACTATTACTGCAAAGGCAATCTAAGATTGCACTAAGGGGCTATTAGATGTTTAACTCAGTTATTTGCCAAATACATTTAAACCGGGCCCTGTTTTGGTACAGTAAAAGCATAAGTGTCCTTTCAAATTGGCTTTGTGATGTTTTGTTTATTTGAACTGGAACACTGCTCATTGAATTGAAATGGAACTGGAGGGAGCTGGAGCATTATGGGTGTGGATCATTAGATCTACACTAAAAGGTCTACAGTTAATAGGTCGACCACTAGTGGTAGACATGCATTAGGTCGAAAAGGTCAAAAGGTCGACATGGAGCAGATAGACAGTAGAAAAGGCTGACAGTATCAAAAGGTCGACGTGTAAATGGTCAACACGGAAAAAAAGTAGACACATTGGGGTATATTTACTAAGCTCCCGATTTTGACCGATTTGGTGTTTTTTGATCAAAGTGTCATCTCGGGAATTTACTAAACTAAAATCTCGGCAGTGATGAGGCCATTCGTATTTTTTTGGTAGTCAAAGAAAAAAAATATGAATGAATACACCATCGGTCAAACGCGGCTGTTTAGGTATACAACTCGGTAATTTACTAAAAATTGTATTTCACAAACACTGCCGGCAATAGCCAAACACTGCCGTGAAAAAATACAATTCGTAAAAAAAAGCAGTTTTAAAACAGACCTGCTTTTTTTAACCGTGTTCTGATAGTCATGCACGGATCCATGAGATCCGTGCATGTTTATCAGTGGGAAGGGGTGGGAAACTGTTAAAAATAAAAAATAAATAATGCGTGGGGTCCCCCCTCCTAAGCAAAACCAGCCTCTGGCTCTTTGAGCCGGTCCTGGTTGTAAAAATATGGGAAAAAAATGACTGGGGTTTCCCCATATTTAAACAACCAGCACCGGGCTCTGCGTCTGGTCCTGGTGCAAAAAATACGGGGGACAAAAAACGTAGGGGTCCCCCGTATTTTTTGAACCAGCACCGGGCTCCACTAGTCAGAGAGATAATGCCACAGCCGGGGGACACTTTTATATCGGTCCCTGCGGCCCTGGCATTAAATCACTAACTAGTCACCCCTGGCCGGGGTTCCCTGGAGGAATGGGGACCCCTTAAAAATTTTTATTTTTAACAGTTTCCCACCCCTTCCCACTGATAAACATGCACGGATCTCATGGATCCGGCCGAGATTCATTGTGTTAATGTCGGCAGTGTTTTACTAATCACTCACGTAAAACACTGCCCGACATTACGAATGACATCGACATCGGAAAAAACGAAAATGCAGACAGCATAGTAAATGAGGCGTAAAAAAAAACAAAAAGTTGCAAATTCACACATTCAATGTCATTCGTGTTTGAACTTTAACCTCATTCTGAAAAATACGAATTTTAGTAAATATACCCATTGTCTTTTTGGGGTTTTATGTGTTTTTTAAATTTTCTGCCACAAAAAACCCCCCATAAGTGTACAGTGTTCCCTTGCATAGCTTGCAAGCTTTGGGCAAGGTGCATCGCTCCACTACCGCTGCGCCCGGCACAGGTTAGTCCACATGGATGGTAAAGTATGAAAAAGTTGCATAAAAGTAAAAAAACTAAACAAAAACTTGTGTTGACCACATGTGTGTCAACCATTGCCATGTTGACTTTTTGAACCTGTCGATCTTCTGAACCTATAGACCTTATGAACTGTCTACCTTTTGACCATGTCGACCTATTGTAGTGTAGATCTATAGACAGGATACCGAGCATTACATGAGCAGGATACTATTCAATCCAGGTTACTATTCAATAAAGGTTACACTGCATCTTTACTACTGTATAGATCAAGAAAAGTATTCTTCTATTATGAAAAGTAAAATCAAAACATTTCTTCTAAGCCATATAATTTTTCAGTCCTTAAATAAAATATACATATTAGTTATATCTTTCATTGGCTGAGGAAGTAAATTTTGTTCTAGTCAAGGTAACTGAAAAGAATCACAGAAAAGCTTTTCACGTTTTACTACTATTTTGCCTATATAAAGCATTCAGGTGTAAATGTATTAAAGGTCGTTATGCGGGGGGAGAGGTATCAGTGCACGTTATGTATGACAGCAGCGGTGTGTCCCCCTGTCGTTACCGCACTGACCATTCCGACACCTGCAGCATTCGATTTTAAAAGCTGCAGGCAGGGGTGGATCCAGAAAAAAATTACAGGGGGGGCACCATAAGGGGCGTGGCTTCGTTGGAATGGGCGTGGCTTCGTTGGAATGGGCGTGGTATTGCAGGAAAAGACTACCTTATACCCCAGTTTTGCAACCTGCACGCCCAGACGTTGGCCACCACAGGAAAGAAAAATAATCCTGATTCATGCCCCTTACATTATTTGTCATTTTTCCTCCTTATAGTAATGCCCAGTATACATTATGCCACATACTGCAATGGCCCTTAGACATTATGCCACACACAATAATGCACATGACACAGTATGCACACACCGTAATGCCCCACGACACATTATGCCACACACCGTAATGCCCCCGACACATTATGCCACACACTATAATGCCTGTGACACATTATGACAGGAATTGCAATGCCCGTTATACATTATGCTACACACTGCACTGCCCCTGATACATTATAGCACATACAATGTCTGTGACACATTATGACACACACTGCAATGTCCGTGATACATTATACCACACACTGCAATGCCCGATACATTATAGCACATACAATGCCTGTGACACATTATGCCACACACTGCAATGACCTTGAGACATTATACCACAATGCCCGTGATATAGTATACCATACACCGTAATGCCTGTGACACATACCGCAATGCCCGTTATACCCTATGCCACACACCGCAATGCCCGTTATATATTATGGCACACTGCAATGACCCTGAGACATTATACCACATACCACAATGCCCGTGATATAGTATACCACACACCGTAATGCCTGACACATTATGACACACACCGCAATGTCCGTGATACATTATGCCACACACTGCAATGACCCTGAGACATTATACCACATATCACAATGCCAACGATATAGTATACCATACACCGTAATGCATGTGACACATTATGACACACACCGCAATGTCCGTGATACATTATGCCACACACCGTAATGCCCATTACACATTAAGTCCTACAGTAAGGCTTCTAATTACTTTTCAAATACCTGCTCGTTGTCAGGGGTTTCATGCACTGGGTGTCATGCTCGTTGCCAGGGGTTTCATGCTCTTGGTTCCATGCACGGTGCCAGGGGTTTTCATGCTCAGGGTGTCATGCTCGTTGCCAGGGGTTTCATGCACTGGGTGTCATGCTCGTTGCCAGGGGTTTCATGCACTGGGTGTCATGCTCGTTGCTAGGAGGTAGTCCTTGTTGCTAGGGCTGTGCTCCCAGTGCCACATATGTCCCCAGTGCCAGATATTCCCCGACAGTGCCACATATGCCCCCAGTGCCAGATATCCCCCCCCCAGTGCTATATATGCCCCCAGTGCCACATATGCCCCAGTGCCAGATATTCCCCCCCAGTGCCACATATGCCCCCAGTGCCAGATATTCCCCCCCCAGTGCCACATATGCCCCCAGTGCCAGATATCCCCCCCCCCAGTGCCATATATGCCCCCAGTGCCAGATATTCCCCCCCCAGTGCCATATATGCCCCCAGTGCCAGATATTCCCCCCAGTGCCATATATGTCCCCAGTGCCAGATACTCTCTCCCCCCCCCCTCCCTGCCAAATATGCCCCCAGTGCCAGATATTCCCCCCCAGTGCCAGATATGCCCCCTCAGTGCGTCCCCCCCCGCTTCCTCCGCCGCCGCCGCTCCCCCCGCTCCCCTGCTGTTAGGAGGGACACGGAGGGCACAGTGCACGCCTCCCTGTGTCCCTCCTGTGTCTCCGGCGGCCGCGGGTCACTCTAATAAAGGAAGTGCTCACGAACGGCACTTCCTTTATGAGACCCGCGGCCGCCGGAGACCCAGGAGGGACACAGGGAGGCGTGCACTGTGCCCTCCGTGTCCCTCCTAACAGCAGGGGAGGAAACGAGACCGCAGACTGACATGCGGACGCTCGTCCGCATGTCAGTCTGCACTAAATCAGTGGCGCCCCCGCAGCCCCTCGCCCCCAAGCCACCGCGAGGGCTGCGGCGTGCGCACAAAATAAAATAAAAATACAAAAATCAACTAAAAATGACAGGGGGGGCACATGCCTTGCTGCCCCCCCCCCTAAATCCGCCACTGGCTGCAGGTGTTGTTGCCTTATCCCACAGCAGGGACTGAGCTATCCCTGACTGTGGCTGATGCAGGCTTTGGGCTGCATGTAAGATCTTGCATGAGTAGCGAGATCCCGCACATGCACAGAGGAGCCGGTGGGGCAGGGAGACACAGTGTATAAGCGCTAAGCTGATGCACTGTGGGCTCACGTGGGGATCGCCGGAGGGGGGAGTTTTCACTTACCCGCTTCGGCAGACAAGATGTTCTTACATAGAAACATAGAATTTGACGGCAGATAAGAACCACTTGGCCCATCTAGTCTGCCTCTTTTTTTTATCCTTTAGGTAATATCAACCCTTTTTGAACCTTAATTATTTGTAAGGATATTCATATGCCTATACCAAGCATGTTTAAATTGCTCTACAGTCTTAGCCTCTACCACCTCTGATGGGAGGCTATTCCACTTATCCACTACCCTTTCTGTGAAGTAATTTTTCCTTAAATATCCCCTGAACCTGCCTCCCTCCAGTTTCAGTGTATGTCCTCGAGTTTTAATACTTCTCTTCCTTTGAAGAATGTTTCCCTCCTGAACTTTGTTAAAGCTTTTGGTATATTTGAAAGTTTCTATCATGTCTTCCCTCTCCCTTCTCTCCTCCATACTATACATGTTAAGATCTTTTAGCCTTTCCGGGTAAGTTTTGTGATGTAGGCCATGCACCATTTTAGTTGCCCTTCTTTGTACACTCTCTAATATATTTATATCCTTCTGGAGATATGGTCTCCAGAATTGGACACAGAATTCCAGATGAGGCCACACCAATGACCTATACAGTGGCATTATTACTTCTCTTTTCCTGCTACTGATTCCTGACTTTCCTTTCTCATTGCTTTGTTGCATTGCTTTCCTGCCTTTAAGTCACTTGAAATAGTGACTCCTAAATCCCTTTCCTCCTCAGTAGTTTCCATTATAGTACCCTTGATACTATATTTAGCCTTTGGGTTTTTGAGACCCAAGTGCATGATTTTGCATTTTTTTAGCATTAAACTGTAGTTGCCATGTTCTTGACCATTTTTCAAGTCTAGCTAGGTCATCAATCATTTGTTTTACCCCTCCTGGTATGTCTACCCTGTTGCATATCTTTGTATCATCTACAAAAAGGCAAACTTTCCCTTCAATACCATTTGCAATGTCACCAACAAAGATATTAAAGAGAACTGGTCCGAGTAGAGATCCCTCGGGTACTCCACTGGTAACATTTCCCTCCATAGATTGCACTCTATTTACTACAACTGTCTGTTTCCTATCCTGCAACCAGTTTCTTATCCATTTAACTATTTTATAATCCACCCCCACACTTTCAAGTTTATTTAGCAGTCTGCGATGTGGGACAGTGTCAAATGCCTTACTAAAGTCTAGATATGCTACATCTACAGCTCCCCCTTGATCTACTATTTTCATCACAGAGTCAAAAAAGTCAATAAGATTTGTTTGGCATGATCTCCCACTAGTAAATCCATGCTGTTTTGGATCCTGTAAGTTGTTTGATATAAGATATTCCACAACTCTTTCTTTTAGTAGTTTTTCCATTACTTTCCCTACTACTGATGTAAGGCTTACTGGTCTGTAGTTACTTGCTTCTTCCTTGCTTCCACTTTTGTACAGTGGAACTACATTTGCTCTTTTCCAGTCCTCTGGAATGGCACCTGTATTTAGTGACTGGTTAAATAATTCTGTTAATGGTGCCACCAGCACATCTTTTAGCTCTTTTAGTATCCTTGGGTGTATCCCATCTGGCCCCATTGATTTATCCATTTTTAGTTTTGAAAGTTCAGTTAGGACCTTCTCCTCTGTAAATGTACTTTCATCTACCTTATTTTTATGAATGTCCTTGCAACTTAACTCTGGCCCCTTCCCTTCTCCTTCTGTAGTAAATACTGAGCAAAAATAATTATTTAGGTGATCTGCTATTGCCTTGTCTCCCTCCACCAAATTCTCACTCTCTGTCTTGTCTTATTATTCCTCCATTTGATTTGCCCCCTTTATCTACTGACTGGGCCATTTTCTCCTCAGCTTCTGCCTTTGCACATCTGATCACTTTCTTAGCATCCTTCCATCTGTCAAGATACACCTCTTTGTCATTATTATTTTGAGTCTGTTTGTATTTCCTAAAAGCCATCTTTTTTGCTTTCACACTGGTTGATACTTCTTTTGTGAACAACACTGGCTTCCTTTTCCTGGTGCTTTTCCTAACCCTTTTGATACAAAGGTCTGTTGCCCTTAGTATTGCACTTTTCAGTTTTTCCCACCTCTCCTGCACCCCTTCCAAGTTCCTCCAGTCTGCCAATGAATCACTTAAACATCTCCCCATTTTTGCAAAGTCAGCATTTCTAAAATCCAACACCTTTGTTTTTGTGTGACAGGAGTTGGATCCTGTCTTTATACTAAACCATACTGCTTGATGATCACTGGATCCCAGGTGCTCACCCACATATATGTCTGATATCCTGTCACTATTTGTAAGAATTAAATCTAATATTGAGTCTTTGTGAGTGGGCTCCCTCACCAATTGCTTGAGAGATGCTACCTGTAAGGAATTTAGAAATTTGCCACTTGTAGCTGAACTTGCAAAGGACCCCTCCCAATTTACATCAGGTAAATTAAAGTCTCCCATGATTATGACTTCTCCCTTTAAAGTCATTTTAGAGATGTCCAACAATAGGTTCCTGTCCAAATCCTGCCCCTGGCCTGGTGGTCTATAGATCACTCCAATGTGAATAATGTCCTTCTCCCCGGTTTCTGTGGTGACCCAAAGGGCCTCAGTTTTGTCCTCAACATTTTGTATTAATGTAACATTTATGCTTTTTTTCACATACATTGCTACCCCTCCTCCTATTCTTCCCATTCTATCCTTCCTAAATAAATTGTATCCTGGTATAGCTATGTCCCAGTCATGATTCTCATTGCACCATGACTCGGTAATTGCAACAATATCCAGGTTATCCCTTGTCATTATCACAATTAGCTCTGGAATTTTGTCTCCTAAGCTCCTAGCATTTGCACACATAACTTTAAGAATTTTGTCTGTGCATCTGTTATTAGTAGCCATGTCCAGATAGTACAAAATAAATGTCAAGTTTAAAGTTGAAATTACCTGTTTGGTGATATTGTTCAGTGTTTGGAAAAAATTTTTTCACTAATCAGGAATCACACACTGTCCTTTACACCACGACTACACCTCACTAAATGTAAAGATATAGTACACCTGTCCACAATGGCCAAATGGTCAAAGGAGGTAAACACCAGACAGCATGCAGTAATAAACTGTTTCACTGAACAACTTCCCCACACATGCAATGCCAATTACAAGCAAATCATTACATCAAAAACATACATGAGTTTGCATAAGAGAGAACTGTAGTGAGCAGATTGGGGCTGTCTTTTCTTGGTTTTAAAGACAGATAATATGCATAAGATGAATTACATACTTTTGAAGCATTAAGGCAGTCCATATGTCATAGTTTTGGTGTGTTGTTGTTTCCCTTCTGTTTTCTTTCGGTTTAACGCAGGTATAACTCTAATATTATAATAACACTTTTATGTCAGCACTTCTATGGAAGCACTACCAGCCGACGGCTACCAGCTGAATACTAGACTTTAAATAGGAAAATTTGCCATGTGAATGCAATGATTGCTAACTCCACCCAATACAATCCCCCTTTAAAGCTAAGGCCATAAATTAGCTAAGACAAACAGGCATTACATTCCAATAAGGCAGCCAACTAAATCTTTACAAATAACAAAAAAAAAAACACCTTTTTCAATGTGCCTATGTAATACAACACAGCTATGCCACACAATCCTATTTCATTTGCATTCGATGGTAGTAATGATAGTTCAATGTACCTATGTAATACAACACAGCTATGCCACACAATCCTATTTCATTTGCATTCGATGGTAGTAATGATAGTTCAATGTACCTATGTAATACAACACAGCTATGCCACACAATCCTATTTCATTTGCATTCGATGGTAGTAATGATAGTTCAATGTACCTGTTAATGAGGAGACATCTTGTCCAAATTCCTTCATATTTATCCTCAGTGTAAACATACGTATTGCAACATGTAACAAATAAATCTGTATTGTTTTGAAGAAAAAAGCATAAAAAACTGGTCTCATAGGACACTCCAGGTAGTCTCCTTATGTATTACCAGCTACAATACATTCAGTTTAAACCGTAACAGTAGTAAATTACAAGCTAATTATTATATGTGTCAATTGATTTTGCATATATCCAGTATGAACACTCGGCTGTCACATTTATAATCACTAAGACCGCAGTAATTAGGGTAGATATAACCATCAACCATGATTTGCCACCTATGGTTGGCTTTTTGAGAAAAATCAAAATTTTATTTTTTGTAATTTTTATTATTCGTGGAAACATACTGCTGTGTTATTTATTATATGGAAGCCCATAACAAGAGGTTTAAAATGAGACCTTGCCCAACTCTCTAGCTCAATTAGGTGAGCTGCAAGTGCAATTTAAAAAAATGTTAATAGCACATTTTTGTGGTAAAATTGCTCCTTAAAAGGCATATAACTTCAAAACCATTGAACATATCAGCTTTAGAATTGGGGGTTTTCTTTACACCAAATTTCATCACAATCTGAAATGGTCAATCTGAAACCTGTGTTGATTTGGTGTAGAGTAACTCCAGTGAGAACTGCATTAGTTCTAGTAAAGACAAAAGACATGTCATTGTAAAAACAATACAACTAAGCTCTTACTACTGGGATGACTACTTGTAGGTTAGAGAATGAATGGAGCTACAGTGATATTCCACGTGCTGGCAGGAACTGTCCACTGTCATTACTGTATGCTGAAACTCATAGGCGGGAATGTGTCTTGACTACCACTTTGATTGGCAGAAGGGCAAATCATGGTATAGTTTCTATAGAAGGAAACCACTCCTATTTATCCATCAGGCAACTGACCCTCTGACAGAGTAACAATGTCTAATTCAAGTACACAGTGTGGAACTTGATCCCTGGAGGAGGGCGTGGGGCCCTCTGGGGATTTCACCTGTACTCCTGCGGGCAAGTCCTATCCTGTGAGCATGTGACATAGTAGAAAAGGTCATTACGCACTTATGCAGGAGCATCTGTAAGGAAGCTTCAACAGCACCATGGAATATGCTGGTGCTATGTAAATATATGCAATGTATGTCATATGTTAATTATAATGCTAATTACAGTATACTTTCTCTTCCCAAATATACTTTCTCATAGTGTATCATTGCAACTTTATTTGATCATTTTCAAGTACTTTTTTACTTGATCATTTTGAAGCAGTTATTGGAGACAATTTTCTGCTTCTGGTTAACTTGTGCCCTCTTAAAGCTCTCTCTGGTGAGTATTTATAGACCACTCAAGTGCCTTATACGTGACTTACTGTGGCATGTAATCTTTACATAAATTCTAAAGTAATGCTATGCAGGATTGCTGTGTAACCCTAACTACATTGTAATTTACTCAGTAATATGATTACTATTTCATGCCATAATAAGTCACCAGGGTGAAATCAGCCAGCCGTGCGAGCGGCACCGCATGTAAGCAGAAACTGATTTTTTTTCCCTTACCCTTTACAGTCCAAGGAAAGTGGATTTAAGCATAAGGTTTTGGTCTTTCACTTTTGATTCCATAATTTTTTTTTTGCCATATATAAGAAGTCTGCAAATAGTGTGAGCAGAGAAAGTACTCATGTAACCCAGACGAATTGGCAGCTTGTCCCTGCAGGAGTATCTGTTTATATTCTGGGCTTAGGTTTTGCATGTCTGATGAACAATACAGAATCATCAGCGGTGTATGCCAAGCGCCCTGTCTGACTGCGGGATTGTCAAATGGCAGAGGAAGGGGCCTAAGTGAAGATATGGAGGGGGTTCATTCTGTTGTGTCACAAAACTACAAAACCATCATGGTTCAAGGCAAACAGGAAAAAAAATTGGTTTGAGCAGTGATTATAAGATGAGATCATCCTGAAAAAAGATGCATTTTGCGCAATATGCAGAATCGCAGGCATACAGTATTAAGATGCCGATGACTGTGCTTAGTATGTAAAATGTTTATTTTTAGTAATGACCTATCCCAAAGTAATAACACCCTAGCCTAGTGCTGCCTGACTCTATTACAGGGTGGCAGGCATGCTTTTTGAATCCAAAATTTAGCAAAAACTGTACCTGCCTAAGCTGTTAGCACTAGAGTGCAAGGGGGAGTGCAAGTTTTTTTTTAAATATTATTATTATTATTATTTTTTATGCCAGGGCATAGTCCATACCAGTGGCGGCTCCAGAGTAGGGGCTGCAGGTCAGTTCAAATTTCAAATACGGGAGCCACTCCAACTGCCACCAACTGCCATTTCAAACTGACTCACTGGTAATTGGTGTGACTCCCCTATTTGAATTTTTAATTGAGCTGCAGCCCCACCTCTGGAGACGCCCCTGGTCTATACTGATGATGATGATCATCATCAGCAGCAGCAGATATCTTACACCAAAGGGTGATGCAGCCGAACCAGATAAATTGAGTATCTTTCCAGCCCTACACAGCTTATAGTGTGTGAGTACGTGTTTACTGTATTCTGACTACACTAGCCTGCCCCTTCTTTCTCCCATTCCTGTGAACAAATCAGTCTAATTCTGTATTCCAATTCAGATGTATGCACTTTTTACAGCACATGTACGAGGGGTTATAAGTTTGGATCATATCCAACTCTACCTCCACTCCTAAATGTTTATTATATTACACAAGTGATTTTAAAGATAAATGAACACCTGTATCTGAGACTGTATACAGTAAGTTGGTATTTTTGACACCATCACTTTAGTGTTTACTAGAAAAGCTTGTGTATTACAAGGAAAGATAATCTCTATTAACTCAACATCAAAGTATTGCAGAAAGATAACCAAAGCCAACTGAGAAAAACCTCTAGATGGGGAGAGAATGATTACAGCCATTCCAGGGGTGGTGGAGATGTTTAAAATAACAAAAAATGTTAAAAGACTGATATAACTCAGCCAAGGTTATTCAATTGAAAAATCAATAGGAAAACAAGTACGACAGACCATGCTGTACGGAATGAACAAGTGAAATATGTCATGTAGGAAGGTGTAGAACTTGGAGAGAGAAGTAGTGATTACCTCATCAGTACCTAACACTGGATACGCTTGCACTACATGGCTACATAGCTACATTTCCCACTTACATGGGTCAGCATGAGCACTAATTCCATAGGTCAGCCGGGCGGTATGGCTATAAATGTCACATGTGTTACTTTAGAAGTATTGATCCAAACTAACAGTAACACAATTGTGTATGGGCTGCAAAATTATACTATCCTTTAATAATGGATCAGCACAGACATGCATATTAATTAGTAATAGTGCCAAATAATTAGTAATAAAAGTTTAAGATTGCAAATACAAGTAGATTATATATTATAAAATACAAAAATCGTCTCACATGACTTTGGTAACTGCCGGACCATCATGGTAACAGCTCCCAAAATATTTATTTTCTTTATATAAAATGACATTTCTTTTTTCATAAGTAAGAGTTATATATGAAATAATGTATCTCCTATTGTCCATGATTACAGTTTACCTTTGCATTCCTTAATGATATAGTACAAGTCATGTATGTACAGCTAATTGGCCTAATTCTGAGTCGGACCTATATCTGTGCACAGGTGCAACTGCAAATAGCGAGTTTCTATATACAGCACATGCGCAGATGCTAATTTAGGCATTGTTGCTTATGTCCGTTTTATTCTAAGTTGGATGGAACCTGTCTGGATCTATTTTTCTGTTACTGGCCTTTTCGGGGTGGCAACAGTGTAGGTGTTCCTAACTGTACTGTCTTGTGGGAGTGGTATGGGCAGGTATAGGAAGCTCTGTGTGTGCCAGGAAGGGAAACCTCTTTCTAACGGACCTTTTACTCGTAGCATGGGTTGGTGCAATTCCCAATACTAATGATGACTGTTGCGGCAGCTGGTGCAAAATCAGTGCGTGGCACTGGTTTTATTTCACTTGCAGACGCATTAACCCTTGCATTAGCCCTACGAATTGTCACATTAGCATAAATCAGGCTACTGCAGCTGCCCGCAATCACAGCCACTTTGCCTGTGTCTCAGAATCCGCTCCAATATCTACAATCCAAAATAATTTAAAGTAAGGGGTACATTATTATTTAAATAATCACATTAAATCACAGAGTTGCCTCTTTTTTCTTTGCACAGCTCGATAATGACAAATACAGACATAGCAACTCACATGTCACAAGTGGATGACATCCAGACTCATGTTACCTTAACAAAAACATATAGACTCACATCTCACATTGACACACAAACACCAACAGTCTGACAGAATCCTCTCCAACATGGGTGGTCATTCCGAGTTGTTAGCTCGTTGCCGATTTTCTCTATATTGCGATTAATCGCTTACTGCGCATGTGCAAGGTTCGCAGAGCGCATGCGCTTAGTTATTTTACTCAAAAGATAGGTATTTTACTCACGGCATAACGAGGAATTTTCATCGTTCTGGTGATCGTAGTGTGATTGACAGGAAGTGGGTGTTTCTGGGCGGAAACTAGCCGTTTTATGGGAGTGTGTGAAAAAACGCTGCCGTTTCTGGGAAAAACGCGGGAGTGTCTGAAGAAACGGGGGAGTGTCTGGGTGAACGCTGGGTGTGTTTGTGACGTCAAACCAGGAATGAAACTGACTGAACTGATCGCAGTGGCTGAGTAAGTGTCGAGCTACTCAGAAACTGCTAAGAAATTTCTATTCGCAAATCTGCTAATCTTTCGTTCGCTATTCTGCTAAGCTAAGATACACTCCCAGAGGGCAGCGGCTTAGCGTGTGCAATGCTGCTAAAAGCAGCTAGCGAGCGAACAACTCGGAATGAGGGCCATCGTCTCTTACATATCTTGCAATTCTGCACTAGGCCAACTCAGTGTTGCTGCGGCCATCACCTGCACTACTGTTACAGCCGCAGTAATAATGATGTGTAAGAATGAGGCCTACAGGAATTCCTGATGATGCTATTTATTACAAAACAGACTGCATCCTTATAATTAAATAATAAATCCTTGGACTTGGTAGCTGCTGCGGTTATGAACGAAATTCGGGGGAATGAATCTAAGTGACTCCGCCATGAATCAGTAATTGAGAGATCTTCAGTATGTATAATCAGCTATTTACAAAGATATTTTTTACAGATGTGAAAAGGAATTCTTCTATATTGATAAACGGAATAGGAATCGACTCAGTTTATAGGACTCAAGGGTCCTAGTAACCACCATTATATGTCACATGTGGACAGCCTGAGGCTAACTTGGCTGCTCCCCAATGTATCCCCCTAGTGTGTGCACCCCATAACCTTTTACATTTAGCCAGTGGTGCACAGAGCGTGTGTGTGTGTGTGTGTGTGTGTGTGTGTGTGTGTGTGTGGTACTAATTATCCAGGCCCAGGCCTGATACAAGGGCCCCCTACCTGGCAGCAGCAACTGCAGCACTTCTTCTCACAGCAGCACACTCTGCTGTGTGCTGGGCTGCAGTGTGTCCAGGGAGGTGCTTAAAGTGCTATTTTTTCTGCATTTTTATGTTCAGCTCAGGCAGCTTCACAGGGCCAAGGAAGTGGCCTATAGCAGTGGAAATAGGGTTTTATATAACCAGGCCAGGAATTCTCTCACAAGAGAACTTAGGTTGGCAAAAAAGCGGTTCTACCGATAAACTGATAGATGATTTCTCAGCAAATGATTCTGTGTCAGTCTGGAGAGGCATGCAGGCCATAACTAATTATAATAAACCCTCAAATCCCATTGCTATGCATCAGAAATTGGCGGATGAGCTGAATAATTTCTATTGCAGATTTGAAAAGGCTGCATCCTGCTTAAGTGTTAGCTCCAACCCAGGTAGACCTGAATCCCTATCTCCTAATCCATTACACGTGAGACAAGGGGAGGTGGAGGAGCTGTTCAGGAAGGTAAAACCTAAGAAGGCTTCTGGTCCAGATGGCGTTTCGCCATCTGCTATGAGGACCTGTGCTGAACAGCTCGCCCCCATTTTCACCTGGATTTTCAACAAATCATTAGAGCTGTGTAGGGTGCCCTCCTGTTTCAAATGTTCCACTATCATCTCGGTCCCAAAGAAATCAGTCATCGTGGACCTGAATGATTACAGACCGTTTGCCTTGATGTCTGTGGTCATGAAGGTGTTTGAGCGTTTAGTGTTGAACCATCTAAAAAAGGTGACAGGCCGTCACCTAGACCCCTTGCAGTTTGCCTATCGGCCGAACAGGTGTGTTGAGGACGCTGTAAATATGGGGCTGCGTTATATTCTGCAGCATTTGGACCTGACAGGTACTTATGCGAGGGTCCTGTTTGTTTATTTCAGCTCGGCATTCAACACTATTGTTCCTAGCGTTCTGCTCCCCAAATTACTCCCTTTAGGGGTCTCGGAATCTATCTGCTCCTGGATTGTCGATTTCCTGTCGGACAGAAAGCAGGTCGTGAAAGCGGGGAAATTTACCTCATGTGCTCGATCGATCAGCACTGGGGCCCCCCAGGGATGTGTTCTTTCTCCCCTGCTTTTCGCTCTGTACACAAATGACTGCACCTCGGAGGTGTAATCGGTAAAAATTATCAAATTCGCAGACGTTACCACAGTCATTGATCTCATCAATAGATCTTTGTTGTGTAAGACCAGTCGGTTGAAACATAGTTTTTTCCCTAAGGCAATCAATATGCTTAATGGTTTAGAGGGTAGATAGGAGTGTAGTACCTGCTTATTAGAGATGAGCGCCGGAAATTTTTCGGGTTTTGTGTTTTGGTTTTGGGTTCGGTTCCGCGGCCGTGTTTTGGGTTCGACCGCGTTTTGGCAAAACCTAACCGAATTTTTTTTGTCGGATTCGGGTGTGTTTTGGATTCGGGTGTTTTTTTCCAAAAAACCTAAAAAACAGCTTAAATCATAGAATTTGGGGGTCATTTTGATCCCAAAGTATTATTAACCTCAAAACCCATAATTTCCACTCATTTTCAGTCTATTCTGAATACCTCACACCTCACAATATTATTTTTAGTCCTAAAATTTGCACCGAGGTCGCTGGATGACTAAGCTAAGCGACCCTAGTGGCCGACACAAACACCTGGCCCATCTAGGAGTGGCACTGCAGTGTCACGCAGGATGTCCCTTCCAAAAAAACCTCCCCAAACAGCACATGACGCAAAGAAAAAAAGAGGCGCAATGAGGTAGCTGTGTGAGTAAGATAAGCGACCCTAGTGGCCGACACAAACACAGGGCCCATCTAGGAGTGGCACTGCAGTGTCACGCAGGATGTCCCTTCCAAAAAACCCTCCCCAAACAGCACATGACGCAAAGAAAAAAAGAGGCGCAATGAGGTAGCTGTGTGAGTAAGATAAGCGACCCTAGTGGCCGACACAAACACCGGGCCCATCTAGGAGTGGCACTGCAGTGTCACGCAGGATGTCCCTTCCAAAAAACCCTCCCCAAACAGCACATGACGCAAAGAAAAAAAGAGGCGCAATGAGGTAGCTGTGTGAGTAAGATAAGCGACCCTAGTGGCCGACACAAACACCGGGCCCATCCAGGAGTGGCACTGCAGTGTCACGCAGGATGTCCCTTCCAAAAAACCCTCCCCAAACAGCACATGACGCAAAGAAAAAAAGAGGCGCAATGAGGTAGCTGTGTGAGTAAGATAAGCGACCCTAGTGGCCGACACAAACACCGGGCCCATCTAGGAGTGGCACTGCAGTGTCACGCAGGATGTCGCTTCCAAAAAACCCTCCCCAAACAGCACATGACGCAAAGAAAAAAAGAGGCGCAATGAGGTAGCTGTGTGAGTAAGATAAGCGACCCTAGTGGCCGACACAAACACCGGGCCCATCTAGGAGTGGCACTGCAGTGTCACGCAGGATGTCCCTTCCAAAAAACCCTCCCCAAACAGCACATGACGCAAAGAAAAAAAGAGGCGCAGTGAGGTAGCTGTGTGAGTAAGATAAGCGACCGTAGTGGCCGACACAAACACCGGGCGCATCTAGGAGTGGCACTGCAGTGTCACGCAGGATGTCCCTTCCAAAAAACCCTCCCCAAACAGCACATGACGCAAAGAAAAAAAGAGGCGCAATGAGGTAGCTGTGTGAGTAAGATAAGCGACCCTAGTGGCCGACACAAACACCGGGCCCATCTAGGAGTGGCACTGCAGTGTCACGCAGGATGTCCCTTCCAAAAAACCCTCCCCAAACAGCACATGACGCAAAGAAAAAAAGAGGCGCAATGAGGTAGCTGTGTGAGTAAGATAAGCGACCCTAGTGGCCGACACAAACACCGGGCCCATCTAGGAGTGGCACTGCAGTGTCACGCAGGATGTCCCTTCCAAAAAACCCTCCCCAAACAGCACATGACGCAAAGAAAAAAAGAGGCGCAATGAGGTAGCTGTGTGAGTAAGATAAGCGACCCTAGTGGCCGACACAAACACCGGGCCCATCTAGGAGTGGCACTGCAGTGTCACGCAGGATGGCCCCAAACAGCACATGACGCAAAGAAAAATTAAAGAAAAAAGAGGTGCAAGATGGAATTGTCCTTGGGCCCTCCCACCCACCCTTATGTTGTATAAACAGGACATGCACACTTTAACCAACCCATCATTTCAGTGACAGGGTCTGCCACACGACTGTGACTGATATGACGGGTTGGTTTGGACCCCCACCAAAAAAGAAGCAATTAATCTCTCCTTGCACAAACTGGCTCTACAGAGGCAAGATGTCCACCTCATCATCATCCTCCGATATATCACCGTGTACATCCCCCTCCTCACAGATTATCAATTCGTCCCCACTGGAATCCACCATCTCAGCTCCCTGTGTACTTTGTGGAGGCAATTGCTGCTGGTCAATGTCTCCGCGGAGGAATTGATTATAATTCAATTTAATGAACATCATCTTCTCCACATTTTCTGGATGTAACCTCGTACGCCGATTGCTGACAAGGTGAGCGGCGGCACTAAACACTCTTTCGGAGTACACACTTGTGGGAGGGCAACTTAGGTAGAATAAAGCCAGTTTGTGCAAGGGCCTCCAAATTGCCTCTTTTTCCTGCCAGTATAAGTACGGACTGTGTGACGTGCCTACTTGGATGCGGTCACTCATATAATCCTCCACCATTCTTTCAATGTTGAGAGAATCATATGCAGTGACAGTAGACGACATGTCCGTAATCGTTGTCAGGTCCTTCAGTCCGGACCAGATGTCAGCATCAGCAGTCGCTCCAGACTGCCCTGCATCACCGCCAGCGGGTGGGCTCGGAATTCTGAGCCTTTTCCTCGCACCCCCAGTTGCGGGAGAATGTGAAGGAGGAGATGTTGACAGGTCGCGTTCCGCTTGACTTGACAATTTTGTCACCAGCAGGTCTTTCAACCCCAGCAGACTTGTGTCTGCCGGAAAGAGAGATCCAAGGTAGGCTTTAAATCTAGGATCGAGCACGGTGGCCAAAATGTAGTGCTCTGATTTCAACAGATTGACCACCCGTGAATCCTTGTTAAGCGAATTAAGGGCTCCATCCACAAGTCCCACATGCCTAGTGGAATCGCTCCGTGTTAGCTCCTCCTTCAATGTCTCCAGCTTCTTCTGCAAAAGCCTGATGAGGGGAATGACCTGACTCAGGCTGGCAGTGTCTGAACTGACTTCACGTGTGGCAAGTTCAAAGGGCATCAGAACCTTGCACAACGTTGAAATCATTCTCCACTGCGCTTGAGACAGGTGCATTCCACCTCCTATATCGTGCTCAATTGTATAGGCTTGAATGGCCTTTTGCTGCTCCTCCAACCTCTGAAGCATATAGAGGGTTGAATTCCACCTCGTTACCACTTCTTGCTTCAGATGATGGCAGGGCAGGTTCAGTAGTTTTTGGTGGTGCTCCAGTCTTCTGTACGTGGTGCCTGTACGCCGAAAGTGTCCCGCAATTCTTCTGGCCACCGACAGCATCTCTTGCACGCCCCTGTCGTTTTTTTAAAAATTCTGCACCACCAAATTCAAGGTATGTGCAAAACATGGGACGTGCTGGAATTTGCCCATATTTAATGCACACACAATATTGCTGGCGTTGTCCGATGCCACAAATCCACAGGAGAGTCCAATTGGGGTAAGCCATTCCGCGATGATCTTCCTCAGTTGCCGTAAGAGGTTTTCAGCTGTGTGCGTATTCTGGAAACCGGTGATACAAAGCGTAGCCTGCCTAGGAAAGAGTTGGCGTTTGCGAGATGCTGCTACTGGTGCCGCCGCTGCTGTTCTTGCGGCGGGAGTCCATACATCTACCCAGTGGGCTGTCACAGTCATATAGTCCTGACCCTGCCCTGCTCCACTTGTCCACATGTCCGTGGTTAAGTGGACATTGGGTACAGCTGCATTTTTTAGGACACTGGTGACTCTTTTTCTGAGGTCTGTGTACATTTTCGGTATCGCCTGCCTAGAGAAATGGAACCTAGATGGTATTTGGTACCGGGGACACAGTACCTCCAACAAGTCTCTAGTTGGCTCTGCAGTAATGATGGATACCGGAACCACGTTTCTCACCACCCAGGATGCCAAGGCCTCAGTTATCCGCTTTGCAGTAGGATGACTGCTGTGATATTTCATCTTCCTCGCAAAGGACTGTTGGACAGTCAATTGCTTGGTGGAAGTAGTAAAAGTGGTCTTACGACTTCCCCTCTGGGATGACCATCGACTCCCAGCAGCAACAACAGCAGCGCCAGCAGCAGTAGGCGTTACACGCAAGGATGCATCGGAGGAATCCCAGGCAGGAGAGGAATCGTCAGAATTGCCAGTGACATGGCCTGCAGGACTATTGGCATTCCTGGGGAAGGAGGAAATTGACACTGAGGGAGTTGGTGGGGTGGTTTGCGTGAGCTTGGTTACAAGAGGAAGGGATTTACTGGTCAGTGGACTGCTTCCGCTGTCGCCCAAAGTTTTTGAACTTGTCACTGACTTATTATGAATGCGCTGCAGGTGACGTATAAGGGAGGATGTTCCGAGGTGGTTAACGTCCTTACCCCTACTTATTACAGCTTGACAAAGGCAACACACGGCTTGACACCTGTTGTCCGCATTTCTGTTGAAATACTTCCACACCGAAGAGCTGATTTTTTTGGTATTTTCACCAGGCATGTCAACGGCCATATTCCTCCCACGGACAACAGGTGTCTCCCCGGGTGCCTGACTTAAACAAACCACCTCACCATCAGAATCCTCCTGGTCAATTTCCTCCCCAGCGCCAGCAACACCCATATCCTCCTCATCCTGGTGTACTTCAACACTGACATCTTCAATCTGACTATCAGGAACTGGACTGCGGGTGCTCCTTCCAGCACTTGCAGGGGGCGTGCAAATGGTGGAAGGCGCATGCTCTTCACGTCCAGTGTTGGGAAGGTCAGGCATCGCAACCGACACAATTGGACTCTCCTTGTGGATTTGGGATTTCGAAGAACGCACAGTTCTTTGCGGTGCTACTGCTTTTGCCAGCTTGAGTCTTTTCATTTTTCTAGCGAGAGGCTGAGTGCTTCCATCCTCATGTGAAGCTGAACCACTAGCCATGAACATAGGCCAGGGCCTCAGCCGTTCCTTTCCACTCCGTGTGGTAAATGGCATATTGGCAAGTTTACGCTTCTCCTCCGACAATTTTATTTTAGGTTTTGGAGTCCTTTTTTTACTGATATTTGGTGTTTTGGATTTGACATGCTCTGTACTATGACATTGGGCATCGGCCTTGGCAGACGACGTTGCTGGCATTTCATCGTCTCGGCCATGACTAGTGGCAGCAGCTTCAGCACGAGGTGGAAGTGGATCTTGATCTTTCCCTAATTTTGGAACCTCAACATTTTTGTTCTCCATATTTTAATAGGCACAACTAAAAGGCACCTCAGGTAAACAATGGAGATGGATGGATACTAGTATACAATTATGGATGGACTGCCGAGTGCCGACACAGAGGTAGCTACAGCCGTGGACTACCGTACTGTGTCTGCTGCTAATATAGACTGGATGATAATGAGATGTAGTATGTATAAATAAGAAAGAAAAAAAAACCACGGGTAGGTGGTATACAATTATGGATGGACTGCCGAGTGCCGACACAGAGGTAGCTACAGCCGTGGACTACCGTACTGTGTCTGCTGCTAATATAGACTGGTTGATAATGAGATGTAGTATGTATAAAGAAGAAAGAAAAAAAAAACCACGGGTAGGTGGTATACAATTATGGATGGACTGCCGAGTGCCGACACAGAGGTAGCTACAGCCGTGGACTACCGTACTGTGTCTGCTGCTAATATAGACTGGTTGATAATGAGATGTAGTATGTATAAAGAAGAAAGAAAAAAAAACCACGGGTAGGTGGTATACAATTATGGATGGACTGCCGAGTGCCGACACAGAGGTAGCTACAGCCGTGGACTACCATACTGTGTCTGCTGCTAATATAGACTGGTTGATAATGAGATGTAGTATGTATAAAGAAGAAAGAAAAAAAAAACACGGGTAGGTGGTATACAATTATGGATGGACTGCCGAGTGCCGACACAGAGGTAGCTACAGCCGTGGACTACCGTACTGTGTCTGCTGCTAATATAGACTGGTTGATAATGAGATGTAGTATGTATAAAGAAGAAAGAAAAAAAAAACCACTGGTAGGTGGTAAACAATTATGGATGGACTGCCGAGTGCCGACACAGAGGTAGCTACAGCCGTGGACTACCGTACTGTGTCTGCTGCTAATATAGACTGGATGATAATGAGATGTAGTATGTATAAAGAAGAAAGAAAAAAAAAACCACGGGTAGGTGGTATACAATTATGGATGGACTGCCGAGTGCCGACACAGAGGTAGCTACAGCCGTGGACTACCGTACTGTGTCTGCTGCTAATATAGACTGGATGATAATGAGATGTAGTATGTATAAAGAAGAAAGAAAAAAAAACCACGGGTAGGTGGTATACAATTATGGATGGACTGCCGAGTGCCGACACAGAGGTAGCTACAGCCGTGGACTACCGTACTGTGTCTGCTGCTAATATAGACTGGATGATAATGAGATGTAGTATGTATAAAGAAGAAAGAAAAAAAACCACGGGTAGGTGGTATACAATTATGGATGGACTGCCGAGTGCCGACACAGAGGTAGCTACAGCCGTGGACTACCGTACTGTGTCTGCTGCTAATATAGACTGGATGATAATGAGATGTAGTATGTATAAAGAAGAAATAAAAAAAAAACCACGGGTAGGTGGTGGTATACAATTATGGATGGACTGCCGAGTGCCGACACAGAGATAGCTACAGCCGTGACTACCGTACTGTACTGTGTCTGCTGCTAATATAGACTGGATGATAATGAGATGTAGTATGTATAAAGAAGAAAGAAAAAAAAAAACACGGGTAGGTGGTATACAATTATGGATGGACTGCCGAGTGCCGACACAGAGGTAGCTACAGCCGTGAACTACCGTACTGTGTCTGCTGCTAGTATAGACTGGATGATAAATAATGATATAAAAAATATATATATATCACTACTGCAGCCGGACAGGTATATATTATATAATGACGGACCTGCTGGACACTGTCAGCAGAATGAGTTTTTTATAGAATAAAAAAACACCACACAAGTCACACGACGAGTGTTTAACTTTTTCAGGCAGACAATCACAATATACTGGTGGTCAGTGTGGTCAGGTCACTGGTCAGTCACACTGGCAGTGGCACTCTGGCAGCAAAAGTGTGCACTGTTTAATATGTACTCCTGGCTCCTGCTATAACCTATAACTGCTCCCCAGTCTCCCCCACAATTAAGCTGTGTGAGCACAGTCAGATATTATACATAGATGATGCAGCACACTGGGCTGAGCACAGATATGGTATGTGACTGAGTCACTGTGTATCGTTTTTTTCAGGCAGAGAACGGATTATATTAAATAATAATAAAACTGCACTGGTGGTCTCACTGGTCAGTCACTAGTATAACTAACTACTATCAGCAAAATTCTGCACTCTCTGAGTACTCCTCCTAAGCTCCAGAAAATGAAGTGTCTCACTCTCACTCTCCTATCTATTTCTAAACGGAGAGGACGCCAGCCATGTCCTCTCCCTATCAATCTCAATGCACGTGTGAAAATGGCGGCGACGCGCGGCTCCTTATATAGAATCCGAGTCTCGCGATAGAATCCGAGCCTCGCGAGAATCCGACAGCGTGATGATGACGTTCGGGCGCGCTCGGGTTAACCGAGCAAGGCGGGAAGATCCGAGTCGCTCGGACCCGTGTAAAAAAACATGAAGTTCGGGCGGGTTCGGATTCAGAGGAACCGAACCCGCTCATCTCTACTGCTTATGTGTCTATTTGTGTTCCTACGGCTTTTAAAAATATTTAAAAAAATATTTTATGGTGTTTTATTGGTGTTGTATTTGTGATATCTGTTTCATTCATACGGAATTTCATTGTTTGTTCACATGTGAATATTTAATGATAATAAATTCAAATTCAATCAAGGAGGGGGACGATTCTGCATATAGACGGTAAGTAGACCGACTGGCAGTGTGGTGCAGCAACAACAACCTCGAGTTAAATCCACTCAAAACAGTGGAGATGGTGGTAGACATCAGGAGGAAGCCAGCCATTGTACCCCCGTTTGTGATTGCAAATAGTATGTTGTCGTTGGTGGATTCCTTTAAGTTCCTGGGGACCAAACTTTCTCGGGACCTGAAACGGAGTTACAACATCGACTCTACTGTAAAAAAGGCGCAGCAGAGGTTGTACTTCCTGAGGCAACTTAGGAAGTTCAATGTTCCAAAAAAACTGCTGCTGCTCTTTTATTCAGCCATTGTTGAGTCTGTACTATGTTCTTCGATCATGGTCTGGTACAGTTCTGCCAATGAGAGTGACAGATGCAGGCTACAAAGGATGGTGAGGATAGCAGAAAAGATAGTTGGGACTGACCTTCCCTCTGTTCAAGAATTGTACCTGTCCAGAGCTAAGAAGCGTGCAGGGAAAATTGCAGGGGATCAGTTACATCCTGGCCACGACTTGCTGAAATTGTTACCATCAGGCAGGCGATATAGGGCGTCACCTGTAAAGTTAGCTAGAAGTTTAAAAAGTTTATTCCCGCAAGCAATCCACCTGTTGAACAACTTCTAGGAGGCTCTAACTAAATCTTCTTTTAATGTGATATTGCACTGTATTACTGCTGGATGGTAGACACTCCCATTCTATGGTATTGTAGTCTTTCGTGTTAGGAATTGTAGCTTACAGTATTACTGTGTTTTACTGAATTGTGTACTTTATGTATGTCATATGTGTTTACCCCTTCTATGTGAATACCTGGCTGATGCTCTGGAAACCGAAAACAAATTCCTAGTATACATGTGTATACCTGGCCAATAAAATGGATTCTGATTCTGATTTTTTTCTATGGGTGCGTGATCACGCCTCCCACAATTAGGCCACACCCCCTGAAAAGTACCTTGGCCCATATAGGCTCTCTACTGCCCTGTATTTAGCCTGAGGCTGGGTATACACTGTGCAATAATCAGGCTGAACAGTCAATTCTCGACTGTCTATCTGATAATCATGCAGTGTGTACACAGCACCCGATGCTCTTGACCCAAAGAGCCAATAATGTGCTGCAAATGTACGAATGATAATTGAGTTGTGTGTACTCTGGACATCAGATGTTCTCTGCATTGTTTCAGCTTACAGAAGAACAAAAAAATGTACTGTAGATCACTTCTCTAATGTGTCAGGTGTGCATCTAACTTAACTCTTACTGCAATGAAAAGCATCTCATCGCACTTCAAAGACAAAAGTGGGCATCATTCTAAACTTTCAAAGGGTTGTACATTACCCATAATTTCAGTAATAAGAAAGTAAAACAATGCAATTAATGAAACTAAGGAACTTCTATCTCTACTAACGTATCAGCAGCCATTTTAAACAAGCGAACAATCTACAAAAGAAATATGACAATAAAGCAAGGATGAGATTGGACCTCAGGTGAATGCACTGGCTCAGGCAGAGCATTTCCCACTGTCATACTGTGTGCATACCTCCCTTGCCCCATTTCACTGGGACAGCACCCCATTTTGATGCAATGTACATGGTATGGGTTATATCAAAATATGATTTATTGTACAGGTTGAGTATCCCATATCCAAATATTCCGAAATATGGAATATTCCGAAATATGGACTTTTTTGAGTGAGAGTGAGATAGTGAAACCTTTGTTTTTTGAAGGCTCAATGTACACAAACTTTGTTTAATACACAAAGTTATTAAAAAATATTGTATTAAATGACCTTCAGGCTGTGTGTATAAGGTGTATATGAAACATAAATGAATTGTGTGAATGTAGACACACTTTGTTTAATGCACAAAGTTATTAAAAATATTGGCTAAAATTACCTTCAGGCTGTGTGTATAAGGAGTATATGAAACATAAATGCATTCTGTGCTTAGACTTTGGTCCCATCATCATGATATCTCATTATGGTATGCAATTATTCCAAAATACGGAAAAATCCCATATCCAAAACACCTCTGGTCCCAAGCATTTTGGATAAGGGATACTCAACCTGTATTCTGAAATACGGAATATTCCGAAATACGGACTTTTTTGAGTGAGAGTGAGATAGTGAAAGCTTTGTTTTCTGATGGCTCAATGTACACAAACTTTGTTTAATACACAAAGTTATTTAAAATATTGTATTAAATGACCTTCAGGCTGTGTGTATAAGGTGTATATGAAACATAAATGAATTGTGTGAATGTACACACACTTTGTTTAATGCACAAAGTTATTAAAAAGATTGGCTAAAAGTACCTTCAGGCTGTGTGTATAAGGTGTATATGAAATATAAATTCATTCTGTGCTTAGATTTAGGTCCCATCACCATGATATCTCATTATAGTATGCAATTATTCCAAAATACGGAAAAATCCCATATCCAAAATACCTCTGGATAAGGGATACTCAACCTGTATTGCCTTTTTTTAATACAAGCAGTAATCAAGGTTTACTTAGTTGGTGATTCTTGTTCTTGTACTTGGGCTTCACTGTCAGTGCATGTTTTCTGATTTTATCAGAAATTGATGTATCACATTCAGTCAGTGATTAACCCAAAAAACATGTTCTGTTGAGAACTGCAAAGTTCAATGCTTCTTTTACACAGAATGTCACATACAATTTCTGTTCGTATCAACGACTTACCTGAAAAAGTTATCTTGTCATCTCTTAATTCATCAGGTAATTTGTATGTGTTTTGAAAGCAAAATCATGTGATTCTCCTTCTATTTTCATCCAATGAAAAAAAAAGAAAAGTCATCACATGGGCAATTCCATGTTTTGTGCTAATGTGAGTGCGAAAAGAGGCATATTGCATTATTTCAGATATATGTTTTTTTTATTTACTGTATTGGATTCTGGGTAAATGTGAGAAAAAATATGTATAAAGCCAAATGTGTTTATTTAAGTAAATGCAAATAAACTTGGTGGATTCAATTAACAGTGGCTTATTGATCTCCTGTGGGTTATTCAATTGTCTCCGATAGAAAGCACTAGTGGGGATTTTTTTTTAACAGAGGCAGGAGAAAAAAAATCACTGACAAGTGACATGTTTTCATGGCCGTGATCGCAGAAAAACCACATAGATCCAGGAACTTATCCTGTATCCTATGTGTTTTCACCCCAAAACGGCTCATTTTTTAAACAGTAAAATAGGCTCTAATTGGATAGCCCGAAAAAAAAAAAATTGCCGTAAAGCCCCATTTTTAGAGCATGGAAAATTAACATGGGCAATTGAATTCCCCCTTGGTGTACAACCCTATATTTTTAAGGGAGTACAACCCAATTGAATTTCATTTACTCAAGTTTTTTTTGTGTTTTCTTGCATTGCATTGCATTACAAGGCAACTTGCGTTATCCATAATGAAAATCCTGACAGCTAGGAAATCAATTGTAGACATCATTTCTTGTATTCATGACTGTGCTGCATGTTTCATCGCTGTCTGTGTAGACAACGCGCAAAGAATGGCATAGGTATCAATTAATTTCTAACCTGATCTATTTCACTTGGGATTTACCTGTGTCATGGTCTGTCTGAAAGATAGTTTAAGTTGAATCTTAAGCAGTGTTGATATGAATGAGCCCTAAGCCAACGTTCATCTATGACAGCTTATCTTAAAGAAGCTTTAACTGTCATTAGTCCATGATCAAGAACCTAAGTGTCTCACCACACCCTGAAGGATCACATCAGCTGCTATTGCTTACATATTCTGGTCCTGGTTTTCATAGCTAGTTATACCTTTTCATTGCCTGTTATAGTCAGTCACCATAAAGTGGAAATGTGAGACTTGTTGGCATGTGAAAGACTTGTAAATGGTTCCTGCAAATGCTTTTTTTTTTCCATTTGAAGCATTTGAGTGCTGTAAACTTTACATGGTTTAAATGAGGTAGGAATGAGAGGTAATTCCCATCTACCACAGTAGACACTAAAGTATTTTAAGACAAATCATTGGAAAAAAAATAATAATAATAATAATAATAATAATAATATATTTCTGGCAAAAAGAACAGAAATCCTTAGTTACCTATTATTACTTAAACTCTTGCATGAGCTGTGCAAGGTGTTTAGTAGCATCTACAAAGATATCTTAGTTAATTGTGTCATTGGGTTGGGTATGCGTGACTGGGGGTCAGGAAACCGCCGGTCAGCATACTGATGCCGGGATCCCAGCATCGGGAAGGCCGGCGGAGGAGACAAGCTCAACAAGCCCCTTGTAGGCTCGCTGTGCTCACCACGCTGCTGGCCACAGGTTCTATTCCCACTATGTGGGTGTCGTGGACACCCACCATGTGGGAATAGTCCCTGCTAGTCGGCATGCCGACTGTCGGGATTCTGAGGGGGTGGGATGTAGGGGGAGAAATTGTGACCAGTGGTCTCCTGACCACCGGTCACATAACTACATCCCATGTCATTTTGGCTGGTCCATTATGCAACAGGTAGCACCTATCTCTGTGTATCAATGCATTTTTCCCTATAGACTGTAAGCTTGCGAGCAGGGCCGTCCTCTCTCCATGTCTGTCTGTTATTACCCAATTTTGTTCTATTACTTTTGTTCCAATTGTAAAATGCAATGGAATATGCTGCGCTATATAAGAAACTGTTAATAATAATTTGTATATTTCCACAGACAGTTCTGACTGTTCTCTCAGCTCTCAGCCATTATGAACTATCTCAATGACTATACATTAGACCATGACTGCTTTCTATTCTGTTAGCTCTAATAACTTGCCTCAAAGGTGTCTAATCTCATATTAATCATGCAAAAGTAGCATATTAGGTTACTTAAAACCCCCCAAAAAGAATTGTCATAATAGAAAACCAGGGGCATGGGTGAATACCCCCTACTGGTTCCTGGACTGAGATTAGTGTTTTTCTGATAGCGGATGTGGCTCCAGTGGTTTCCTTACCTCTCTCAAGTGTCTGGTGGTGCCGCGGTCTCCACCGTCTTTCCTCAGTGTCTGTGGTGACTCTGTTTTTTGGGTGCTGTCGGGCTCCTGAACGGCAGCGCTCCCTTCCATCCTAGCTGGGCTGAGTTCAGCTAGGCATTACTGGTGTCCTTCACTGCCCACCTTGGTTGGCTGCTCCATAGGTTGCTGCTGGCTGGGGGGAAGCTTTTTCTCCTGGCACTACCTGGCTATGGCTGCCTTCCACTTTGAACTTTCTTCATCCATTTATATGGGCCCTTTTGCCTCCTCATGCTTTTCCTGAAATACAGTGGCTGTTGTCCTGCACCTATTGGGACCTGTAGTTCTACCATTTCTCCTATTGGCTGCTCTCACTTGTGTCTACTCCTGTTACACTCTGAACTGCCTCTGTGGTGCCTATTCTTCCCTCCAGTACCTAATACATTTCACCTGCTGGCTAATACCTATAGTTCTATTTGTGGTGTTGCCTGTTTTCATTTGTTTTGTCTCCTGTTGACTTTTTGATTGCCTTTGTGGAGCCTGCTGTGGCCTCCAGGTCAGTGTTTCTTTATTACTTCCCAGTCCTATTTCCCTATGTTACTGGATTTGCCTATACTTTTCTTTATTTTTTATTGTATAATATTGGGAAATCGGTCAGCACCTCTGAATCTGCCTCTATAATGGAACAATTTCCCCTGCGGCCAGTCTTGCTACCCCTCTACTGCCGCTCTACTGCCTCCTCATTCTAACTCTCTGTCTGGCTCTGCTGGTGACCCCCCTCTCTTCATCAATCAGACCTTGAGGCCATCACTGCTTGATGAGGTAAGGGTGGACATTTCTTTTAATTGCCACGATCTTCAAAAAATTAGGGAACTAGTTGAGGAGACCAAGCATCAAATCTCCACTGTGGAGAATCTCAGTACGCCTATGCGGGGCCAAATTGTCAGCTTCAGAGAAGTAATTTACATGTTTTGGGCCTACCAGAACGGAGAGATCCACTTCATAGTCATTCCTTGAAATTGCTGCTGCAGTTGTTTGACAGGGAGGCTTGCTCCCCGCATTTCTCTGTCATCAAATTCCCTTTACGTTTTCTCATCCTGGAGCGCCCCTGAGGACCTTCATAGCCTGTATGCTTCACCATAAAGATAGGGACACTTTTCTTCGGCTGGTCTGACTACGTGGTTCTCAAGTTGTACATTCACTCTATGGCGGTTTATCTTGATTTTGCCCTTGATGTTCAAAAAAGCCGTTCTGAGTTCCTCCTGGTCTAGTGTAGGGTCCCTGATCAACAACTTCAGTATACCATCTATGTCTCCATGTAGTGGTGGATTGGAGTACTAATTTCTCCAATACCCACGGCAAGGCTTAGCAAGGATTAGCACCAGAGATGGCCCTAACCAATATGATGCCTTAGGCAAGTCTTTGGCTGGTGCACCCCACCTCCCCCCACTCATTTTGGTGCTCCTGCCCCCTATATTTTAAATAGGAACAGTGCACATATTTGGCATACAGCTCAAAAAGGGACGTGTTCTTGCTATGGAGGGACATGGCCACACCATAGTACGCCCAATTCAAATTACGTCACACAGTAGTGCAACTTTATTCACTTTTTATCATGCAATTGTGTCCCTTTATTTTATCATGCAATTATGTCCTTTTACGTTATATCACACAGTAGTACCAATTTACCTTATATATGTTACTCCTCACAGTAGTGCCCCTTATTCACATTACATCACACTGAATTGCTCCTAATTCACATTACACCACACCATATTGCTCTTTATTCACAGTAGTGCCCTTTCTATACATTAAGCCACACAGTAGAGCACCTTATACACATAATGCCACACATTAGTAATGCATTTCTACACATAATACCACACAGTAATGCCCCTTACACATATGGCACACATTAATAATGTCCTTATAAACATAATGCTCCTTATACATTATGCCAATGTTTATTAATGCCCTTATACACATAATGCCCCTTACACATATGCCAAACACTACTGCACAACCAACCTACTCGCACACAGCACTCACATGTTATTTTTTATTATTCTTTTATATATCTGAGTCAAACTTCTTTGTTGCTAGGTGGCACTTTCCAACTATGCTATGTTTATTGTGGGATCCGGTCTTTAGGTCGACAGTAACTAGGTCGACACTATCTAGGTCGACCACTATTGGTCGACAGTAACTAGGTCGACAGTGTTTCTAGGTCGACAGGGTCTCTAGGTCGACAGGTCAAAAGGTCGACATGCGTTTTTCATGACTTTTTTCTTTTTTTTTTACGTTTTCATACTTAACGGTCCACGTGGACTACGATTGGAACGGTAACCTGTGCTGAGTGAAGCGGTAGCAGAGCAAGGCACCTTGCCCAAAGCATGGCGAGCGAAGCGAGCCATGCGAGGGGACACGGTGCACTAATTGGGGTTCCTGGTCACTCTACGAAGAAAACGACACCAAAAAAACATAAAAACTCATGTAGACCCTTTGACCTGTCCACCTAGAACATGTCGACCTAGAAACCCTGTCGACCTAATTACTGTTGACCAATAGTGGTCGACCTAGACACTGTCGACCTAGTTACTATCTACCTTCCATATTATACCCGTTTATTGTTTGTTTTTCTATTTTACTTTTCGTGAGTGTATATCTCTAAAAAATGTAATTTATATTACACAGCATATTTATAAATATTATGCACCATATTATTATTATTATTATTATTATTATTGAAATGCATTTACATTTTTTGCCAACCCACAGCATCGTACAGAGAATATTTAATCAGTCATATTGGTCCCTGCCCCAGTGAAGCATACAATCTATATTCCCAACAATACTTATTACACTTTACCCAAACAGACTCAACACATAGGGATTTATTCATGAAGCAGTGAAAAGTGCAGAGAAGTGAACCAGGTATAATTTTATAGTATGCAAATTATAACTGTTACTTCAATGCTGATAGGTTGTCATGGGCAACTTCTCCACTGGCTCACTTCTCCACTCTCTTCACTGCTTCATGAATAGACCCATAAACTGTAGAAGGGAGAGACTGACAGGAAATATAGCAGAAACAGTCCACTCCTCTTCAGGTCAGGCAGAGATACACATATAGTGAGGTAAGGATACATTACAGTTGAAAAAAAATCTACACATACTGTAGATATAATTCATTTAAAAAAAATAATTAGTTTATTACATGTACTAAATGAGGTAACATTGTGTCTTGCAAAATGCTTTAAAATGTCGTAATGACTGTAATTCTGAATTTATTGAGTCAGTCTTGCTTAATGTGACCCTGTTGACTAATAATATTTTCCTCTGCATTGTGATGCCTCAATAAAAAATAATTTTGAAGTAAAAAAAAGTCACTGTTCACATGTAATACGTGACTTTACTTACAGTATTTTGTGGTTTTGCCTGCATGTACAACAACTTTTCCCAAATGCCATATATATACAGGTAATAAACAAAAAAAATGGGCATAAATGAGGGAAACAAAGCATGTTCAAAGCAAGGGCTTCCTCATGTAGATGTATCATAGTTTCCTACCCTCCCTCATTTTGCAGGAGACTCCCTGAAATAGCAGCAATCTCCCTGACTCCCTGAATAGTTCAGCCATCTCCATGATTGCACCTTATCCCCATTATATATATTTTACATTCCTGGGAGGGGGGTAATCAGAGATATATACATACAAATGGGCTCATCAGTGCCATTTCCCTGCATTGGTTATAAGGCACAGATCCCTGTGGCTACCTGCATTTAAATAAGGTTACTCGTGGCCACTGACAGTATATGGAATCTCCTGTAAAACATAGTACACAAGCAAATCCTGCAAAATACAGA
This sequence comes from Pseudophryne corroboree, assembly GCF_028390025.1. NCBI lineage: Eukaryota > Metazoa > Chordata > Amphibia > Anura > Myobatrachidae > Pseudophryne > Pseudophryne corroboree. The sequence goes on along the minus strand of NC_086447.1, from coordinate 293,198,283 downwards.
TGGAGCCATGCTAATCGTAGCTCTGTTTGTGCCTGGCCGAGCCCGGCAAGGCAGACCGCCGGGAGTGAACAGGGCATGCGTGCATCGTAGACATGCACGCGTCCCATTCAAAGTGAATGGGAGAATCTGTGTATGCTCGCCAGCGGCCGAGGTGCACCTAGGCATGCCGCTTGCCCCTGTCCGTGATGTAGCCAGGCTCAATGAGCGTAGCTCCATCTGTATCAGTGTCTTTTCTTCAACAAGTAGATCTTACTAACTTTGGGGCTTATTTACATTTGAATGTAAGTCATTTTTATGACACGCCTCTCAGGGGTAACAGTACACGTCCGTGCTTATAGGTGTTAATTTCACAATCTCCCTGAAATGCTTTTTCAAAAGTAGGCAAGTATGGATGTATTCACATGTTCATTCAGCAATTTACATACCCGCATGCAGAGCTATAGTGGGTGCAAGGTAGAAATGTGCGGTGGGCACTTTTCGTATTTTGTGTTTTGGTTTTGGTTCTAATTCCCCCCTCGTGTTTTGGTTTTGGCTTGGTTTTGCCAAAACCACGCTTTTCGTATTTTGGTTTTGGATCTGGATGATTTTTGAAAAAAACATAAAAACAGCTAAAATCACAGAATTTGGGGGTAATTTTGCTCCTACTGTATTATTAACCTCAATAACATTAATTTCCACTAATTTCCGGTCTATTCTGAAAACCTCACATCTCAGAATATTGTTTTTAGGCCTAAAAGTTGCACCGATGTGGCTGTATGACTAAGCTAAGCGACACAAGTGTGCAGCACAAACACCTGGTCCATCTAGGAGTGGCACTGCAGTGTCAGACAGGATGGCAGATTTAAAAATAGGCCCCAAACAGCACATGACGCAAAGAAGAAAAAGAGGTGCAATGAGGTAGCTGGATGACAATGCTAAGCGACACAAGTGTGCGGCATAAACAACATGGGACGTGCTCGAATTTGCCCAGATGTAAAACATGAACAATATTGGTGGCACAGGACAGCGTACCCCCAAACCAAAAACACACACATGGCAAAGCCTGTAAAAATAATTTGGATAATAATACCACTTTTATTTGAAGCTATTATAAAATTATGCAGCACAGGCAAGCGTACCCCTATACCACACAGGGCAAACCCTGTAAAAATGATTTGGATAATAATAATATAAATAATGTATATAACTCTTTTATTTGGAATAAATAATATACAGCACAGGACACCATCACTGGACTTATAGCAGCACAAGACACCACCACTGGACTGATGCAGCACAAGACAGCACCACTGGACTGGACTTATATGGCAGTACTCCTGGACTTATAAGGCAGCACCCCTGGAGTTGTATGGCAGTGTCAGACAGGATGGCACTTTAAAAAACTAGTCCCCAAACAGCACATGATGCAAAGAAGAAAAAGAGTTGCAAGATGGAATTGTCCTTGGGCCCTCCCAACCACCCTTATGTTGTATAAACAGGACATGCCCACTTTAAAAAAACAATAATTTCAGTGACAGGGTCTGCCACACGACTGTGGCTGAAATGACTGGTTTGTTTGGGCCCCCACCAAAAAAGAAGCAATCAATCTCTTCTTGCACAAACTGGCTCTACAGAGGCAAGATGTCGACCTCATCCTCTGATTCCTCACCCCTTTTACTGTATACATGCTCCTCCTCACAGAGTATTAATTCGTCCCCACTGGAATTCACCATCACAGGTCCCTGTGTACTTTCTGGAGGCAATTGCTGGTGAAGGTCTTCCTGGAGGAATTAATAATTCATTTTGTGGAAGTAACCTCCTACGCCGATCGCTGACAAGGTTACCGGCTGCACTTAACACTCTTTCAGAGTACACACTGGAGGGGGGCAACTTAGGTAAAATAAAGCCAGTTTGTGCAAGGGCCTCTAAATTGCCTCTTTTTCCTGCCAGTATACATATGGACTGTCTGACATGCCTACTTGGAAGCTGTCACTCATATAATCGTCCACCATTCTTTCAATGGTGACAGAATCATATGCAGTGACAGTAGACATGTCAGTAATCGTTGGCAGGTCTTCAGTCTGGACCAAATGTCAGCACTCGCTCCTGACTGCCCTGCATCACCGCCAGTGGGTGGGCTCGGAAATCTTAACCTTTTCCTCGCAGCCTCATTTGCAGGAGAAAGTGAAGGAGGAGCTGTTGACGGGTCATGTTCCGCTTGAAATGACAATTTTCTCACCAGCAGGTCTTTGAACCTCTGCAGACTTGTGTCTGTTGGAAATAAAGATACAACATAGGCTTTACACCTAGGATCTAGCACGGTGGCCAAAATGTAGTGCTCTGATTTCAACAGATTGACCACCTTTGAATCCTGGCAAAGCGAATGAAGGGCTCCATCCACAAGTCCCACATACTTTGCGGAATCTCTCCGTCTTAGCTCCTCCTTCAATTTCTCCAGCTGCTTCTGCAAAAGCCTGATGAGGGGGAATGACCTGACTCAAGCTGGCAGTGTCTGAACTGACTTCACATGTGGCAAGTTCGAAGGGTTGGAGAACCTTGCACAAGACGGAAATCATTCTCCACTGCGCTTGAGTCAGGAGCATTCCCCCTCCTTTCCCTATATTGTAGGTGGATGTATGTATAGGCTTAAAAGGCATTTTGCTGCTCCTCCATTCTCTGAAGAATACAGAGTGTTGAATTTCACCTTGTTACCACTTCTTGCTTCAGGTGATGGTAGGGCAGGTTCAGGTGTGTTTGATGGCGCTCCAGTCTTCGACACGCGGTGGCTGAATGCCAAAGTGGCCCACAATTTTTCTGACAGCATCTCCTGCATGCCCCTGTCATTTTTAAAAAAAATTCTGCACCCCCAAATTAATTGTATGTGCAAAACATGGGACGTTCTGGAATTTGCCCCGATGTAATGCACGCACAATATTGGTAGCGTTGTCCGATATCACAAATCCCCAGGAGAGTCTAATTGGGGTAAGCCATTGTGCAATGATGTCCCTCAGTTTCCGTAAGAGGTTGTCAGCGGTGTGCCTCTTACGGAAATCGGTGATACATAGCGTAGCCTGCCTAGAATCGAGTTGGTGTTTGTGAAATGCTGCTACTGGTGTCGCTGCTGTTGTTGCTGCGGGAGCCCATACATCTACCCAGTGGGCTGTCACAGTCATATAGTCCTTAGTCTGCCCTGCTCCACTTGTCTACATGTCCGTGGTTCAGTGGACAGTGGGTACAACTGCATTTTGTAGAACACTGAGGACACTTTTTCTGACGTCTCTGTACATTCTCGGTATCACCTGCCTAGAGAAGTAGAACCTAGATGGGATTTGATACCGGGGACACAGTACCCTAAACAATTCTCTAAGTCACACTGAACTAATGGCAGATACCGAACGCACGTCTAACACTAACATAGCTGTCAAGGACTCAGTTATCCGCTTTGCAAAAGAATGACTGCTGTCATATTTCATCTTCCTCACAAAGGACTGTTGGACAGTCAATTGCTTACTGGAAGTAGCACAAGTGGTCTTCCGACTTCCCCTCTGGGATGATGATCGACTCACAGCAGCAACAGCAGCAGCAACAATAGGCGTACCACTCAAAGATCCTCCGGAGGAATCACGGTTAGGAGAGGACTCCTCAGTCTTGCCAGTGACATGGCCTGCAGGACTACTGACGTTCCTGACTGAGGAGGATGTTGATGTTGAGGGAGTTGGTGGTGTGGCTTGCAGGAGCTTGGGTACAAGAGGAAGAAGGGATTTAGGTATCAGTGGACTGCTTATGCTCTTACCCAAAGTTTCACAGCTTGACACGGACTTCTGATGAATGCGCTGCAGTTGACGTATAACAGAGGATGTTCCTAGGTGGTTACCATCCTTACCCCTACTTAGTACAGATCAACAGAGGCAACACATGGCTTGACATCTGTTGTCCGGATTTGTGGAGAAATAATTCCACACCAAAGAGGTGGCTTTTTTGGTATTTTGCCCAGGCATCACAATGGGCTTCTTCATCCCACGGACAACAGGTGTCTCCCCCGGTGCCAGATTTAAACAAACCACATCACCATCAGAATCCTCATCGTCAACTTCCTCCTCAGCATCAGCAACACCTATATCTTCATCCTGGTGTACTTCAACAATGACATCTTCAATTTGAATATCAGAAACTGGACTGTGGATGCTCCTTCTGGCACTTGCAGGGGGTGTGCAAATGGTGGAAGGAGCCACCTCTTCCCGTCCAGTGTTGGGAAGGTCAGCCATCGCAACCGCCGACACACTTGGACTCTCCTTGGGGATTTGTGATATCATCTTAGAATACACAGTTCTTTTCTGTGCTTTTACCAGCTTAATTCTTTTCATTTTTCTAGCGGGAGGATGGGGGCTTTCATCGTCATGTGAAGCTGAAACACTAGTCATGAACATAGGCCAGGGCCTTAGCCGTTCCTTGCCACTCCATGTGGTAAATGGCATATTGGCAACTTTACGTTTCTCCTCAGACCATTTCAATTTATTTTTTTGGGGTCTTTTTATTATTATTATTATTATTATTATCCTTTATCTATATGGCGCCACAAGGGTTCCACAGCACCCAATTACAGAGTGCATATGCACATAATCAAAACAGGAAAACAGTGACTTACAGTTGAAGACAATATAGGACAAGTACAGGGTAACTAAGCATAACTACACCAGTAAATGACAGAGATAAGTTCCAGGTGGCCAAAAAACTGCATGATTTTACTGAGCTTTTTGGATTTGACATGCCCTCTACTATCACATTGGACATCGGCCTTGGCAGATGACGTTGATGGGATTTCATCGTCTATGTCATGACTAGTGGCAGCAGCTTCAGGACTAGGAGGAAGTTGTTCTTGATCTTTCCCTATTGTTCCTTCATATTTTTGTTCTCCATTATTTTTCTGGAGTTATATAACAATGGGCCTAATTCAGAGTTGATCGCAGCAGCAAATTTCTTAGCAGTTGGGCATACCCATGTGCTCTGCAGGGGGGGCAGATATAACATGGCAGGGAGAGTTAGATTTGAGTGGGGTGTGTTCAAACTGAAATCTAAATTTCAGTGTAAAAATAAAGCAGCCAGTATTTACCCTTCACAGAAACAAAATAACCCACCCAAATCTAATTGTCTCTGCAAATTTTATATCTGCCACAGCTGCAGTGCGCATGGTTTTGCCCAACTGCTAACACATTTTCTGCTGAGATCAACTCTGAATTACCCCCAATATGCGGTACAGGAGAGCGTACCTCTACACCACACAGGGCAAACCCTGTGAAAAAATTTTGGAATAAATATTAATAACCCCTTTAGTTGGAGTAAATAATATACAGCACAGGACAGCACCACTGAACTTATATGGCAGCACCACTGGACTGGATTTATACAGAATTATATGGATTTATATGGATTTATACGGCAGGATCACTGTAGTTATACGCCAGTACCACTGGAATTATACGGCAATATCACTGGATTTATACGCCAGTACCACTGGAATTATACAGCAGGATCACTGGATTTATACGACAGTACCACTGGATTTATACGACAGTACCACTGGACTGGATTTATATGCTAGTACCACTGTAATTATACGCCAGTATCACAGGAATTAAACAGCAATATCACTGAAATTATACAGCAGTAGCACAGGAATTATATGCCAGTATCACAGGAATTATACGGCAGTATCACAGGAATTATACGGCAGTATCACAGGAATTATACGCCAGTATCACAGAAATTATACGCCAGTATCACAGGAATTATACGGCGTTATCACTGGAATTATACGGCAGTATCACAGGAATTATAAATCAGTATCACAGGAATTATACTGCAATATCACTGGAATTATACGACAGTATCACAGTAATTGTACAGCAATATCACTGGAATTATACGGCAGTATCACATGAATTATACGCAAGTATCACAGGTATTATACGCCAGTATAACAGGAATTATACGGCAGTATCAGAGGAATTATACACCAGTATCACAGGAATTATACGGTAATATCACTGGAATTATACGCCAGTATCACAGGAATTATATGCCAGTATCACATGAATTATACGCCAGTATCACAGGTATTATACGCCAGTATAACAGGAATTATACGGCAGTATCACAGGAATTATACACCAGTATCACAGGAATTATACGGTAATATCACTGGAATTATACGCCAGTATCACAGGAATTATATGCCAGTATCACAGGAATTATATGGCAATATCACTGGAATTATACACCAGTATCACAGGAATTATACGCCAGTATCACAGGAATTATATGCCATTATCTCAGGAATGATACGGCAATATCACTTGAATTATGCACCAGTACCACTGGATTTATACGTCAGTACCACTGGATTTATACACCAGTACCACTGGATTTATACGCCAGTACCACTGGATTTATACGGCAGTACCACTGGACTGGATTTATTCGCCAGTACCACAGGAATTATACGGCAATATCAGTGGATTTATACGCCAGTATCACAGGAATTATACGGTAATATCACAGGAATTATACGCCAGTATCACAGGAATTATACGCCAGTATCACAGGAATTATACAGCAATATCACTGGAATTATACGCAAGTATCACAGGAATTATATGCCAGTATCACTGTAATTATACACCAGTATCACGGGAATTATACGGCAGTAACACTGGATATATGGCAGCAGAGGACACCACACTGTGACTGATTACTGGACTGATGCTGCACAAGACACTACCCCTGATCTGATGCAGTACAACACAGCACCACTGAAAGGGACTTAGTCTTATACAGCTACACCGGATATATGGCAGCAGAGAACACCACCACTGTGACTGGTTATTGGACTGATGCTGCACAAGACACTACCCCTGGTCTGATGCAAGACAACACAGCAAAACTGCAAGTGACTTATACAGCAGCACTGGGGACATATAGCAGCAGATGACACCACCACTGTAACTGGCTGGACTGATGCAGCATAAAACACTACACTGGGCTGAGCAGCACAAGACAGCACTGGAATCGCCACCCCACTTTCCCGCCCACAGACACTGAGAACGGAGACACGTCCTCTCACTACACTCTCCGAGACTGGAGTGAAAATGGTGGTGACGCGCGAGTCCTTATATTGAATCCAAACCCCGTGAGAATCCGACAGCGGGATGATGACGTTTTGCCTCATTCTGGTTTCTGAGTCAGGCGGGAAAACCCGAGCCTGACTTGGATCCGGGCTCGTGACATTAAGTCCGGTAGGGTTCGGTTTTCTGAGAACCGAACCCGCTCATCTCTAGTGCAAGGGGTCCTATTGCTCTATGGCCCAGAGGCTTAGGGGTCCCTGGACCCAACTCATATAGTGTCCGTGAAGGCTCCCATCAGAGGAGCCTGTAATATCCACAGCACGGATTTCTGCAGCAGGAGTGACAGTGACTCACTATCACTGACTGCAGTCCGCGCTCTACGCCGGCCGCCGAGGAGTGAGTGTGCCGGCTGGAGAGAGCTCTCTGTGTGGCTGCCGGTCCGTTCTCTCCGCTGGTAGGGGTCTCTGATGCGGGCCTCCTTCCACCTTCCGGAAGCAGCCGCACCGTGCATGACGATGCCTAGTCCTCCTGTGCGCTGCACGTGCGGCTGCTTCCGGAAGTTCAGGCAACACTAGCAGCGCGCTGAAGCTGTGATCACGATCGCGGTTTGTATTGAGACAAAGCTGTCTCTGTCTCTGAAAATAAAAATTTGCCCTAACAGGGGGGGGTTTCTGGGTACTCAGAAACCCCCCCTGCGTGCGCCACTGGCAGCCCCTATAAAACCATATTGTATTTGCAATTGAAACTGGGGGATGAAAATGACATACTGTATCTGATATCTGCTGCAGTCCCCTTAGATACAGTCAGGGGATCCTTAATATTTGCGGGTACCCCCTGAGTGTTGCTTTGATAAATAGGCCACTATGCCCCTCATTTATCAAGCCTTGGAGAGAGAGAAATAGCACGGTGATAAAGTACCAACCAATCTAACTTCCATGTTACAAGCTGTGTTTGAAAAATGACAGAAGCTGATTGGCTGGTACTTTGGGGGTCATTCAGACCTGAATGCACGCTAGGATTTTTCGCTGCGCTGCGATCAGGTCAGAACTACACATGCATATGCACCGCAGTGTGCAGCTGTGGCGCACGGGTACAAAGCGGATCGATGCTGTGCGATGGATTGTACGAAGAATCCATTCGCACAGCCGTTCGCAAGGATATTGACAGGAAGAAGGCGTTTGTGGATGGCAACTGACCGTTTTCAGGGAGTGGTTTGAAAAACGCAGGCGTGTCCAAGCGTTTGCAGGGCGGGTGTCTGACGTCAATTCCGGCCCCGGACAGGCTGAAGCGATCGCAGCGGCTGAGTAAGTTCTGGGCAACTCAGAAACTGCACAAAACTTTTGTGTACCGCTCGGCTGCACATGCGTTCGCACACTTGCAAAGCAAAAATACACTCCCCTATGGGTGGCGACTATCTGATCGCAGCAGTGCAAAAAAACCCTAGCAAGCAATCAGGTCTGAATTAGGCCTTTTATCTCTGTGCAATTTATCACTTTCCAAGGCTTGATGAATCTGGGCCTTAATATCTAAACCTGTTCTGCTCAGAGTGCGTGATAACATTTTTACTGTGCTTGGGAATGAAACCCAGTTCACAGTTAAATATAACTATTTGAAAAATATGACTTCATTGACCAGACTTGAGATACCATCTTGTCCTTTGTGTGCAGCAGGATAACATTTTCAGTTTTCTCAAGGAAAATGCAAACTGCCCTCATTAATACAACAAGACTTGGGTCTGTCTGTGCTGCTACACTCTGTTTACTGAGATAAACACAAGATACAATCGTGTAGGAGGAAGTGCACACTATATTCAGGATATCTTGTAACCCAAACCCATTTTTGTTATTATTTTAAATATTTTTATACTATTATGTTTGTCCCCACTATTCTAACTATCATTTATTTATGAACAAACAAGATATTCCACAGTGATACACAGTTGACGAGTTATAATAACAGCAATGATTGATGTAGTAAAGGCCACAACAGTAACCAAATGGTGACAGCTTTACTCCTGGGATCTTGTAAGCTTTTTAAAAAAAACATAAGGTCCGATACTGCTCTTCAGCCTAAGACAAGTTATTTTAATCATTTAGGTCTTGATTAAATTTTAACTTGCATATTAAATTATAGTTGTAAGTGAGGCATTTTAACTGTAAAATTATCTAATTGCATTAGAAGGATTTATCTGTTATCTCGTCTAAATTGTATTTTTATTTCTTTTCTACAAGTCTAACTTTCTTGTCGGATTAAAAGACAGTTGGTATGTTGATGTTTTAGTCATGGGGTATATTTACTAAAGTGCAGGTTTTTAAAAATGGAGATTTTTTTCCCCAAGGTAACCAATCACATTCTATTTATCATTTATATAGCACCTTCTAGAGGATAATAGCTGCTATTTGATTGGTTGCTGTGAGCAAAATCTCCACTTCTACAATTCCAAAGTTTAGTAAATATACTCCATAGTGTGAGTTATTGTGTGTCAGTTATTGGGTAAATATTATCTTAGTGGATATGGTTAAATGTTGAGTTATTTTTATTAATAATAATGTTTATTATTATTATTATTATTATTATTATTATTCATACAGATGAAACATATTATGGAGTCCTAGAGAGTTGTTTTTCATGCACCAGATTCACTTAAAATTATTTTTTTTCCTACCACAGCGGACAGCGCACAGATGTATAACATTTTATTTTACATAAAATTAGTAAAATAAAACCCAACCCAAACATATTATATAGGATGGTCAAAAGTTGTGCGTTTCAGTGTAGCTGTAACAGCATACACTAATGTACATAAATCATGCATACATTATAGCACAATGCATGACATACAGGATACAATTTAACACTTTACACTATAATGCATTACACTATTCAGACATTATTTAGTACATTTTCAACAAAGTATAGGTTGAGTGAAAAGGGAAAGGGAGAGGGAAAACAGGCCTGAAGCTTTATTGAAGACAAACATATAAAGGAGGAAGAAGGGGAAGTAGAGGAGTAATAATCCTCTTCTTCCTCAGGATGCTCATTAAATGGTTTCTAAGAAAGCTGTTGATAAGTCTGTGACAGTACTGATAGATAGTCTTTGGTTATAGAAGTCAGGCTTAAATTCCTCTACTTGGTATTCCATCACAAATTGAATGCAATCCAAGTAAAGGCAGAGTCTCCCAATAGTAAGGAAAGATACTGTGTCACTTATCACAGGCAAACACCCAAAAGATAGATTGGGGTCTATTCACAAAGAAGTGAAAAGAGAGAAGTGAGCCAGTGGAGAAGTTGCCCATGGCAACCAATCAGCTGCTTTGTATAATTTTATAGTATGAAAATTCTAAATGTTACTTCAATGCTGATTGGTTGCCATGGGCTACTTCTCCACTGGCTTACTTCTCCTCTCTTTTCACTGCTTCATGAATAGACCTCATTATCATGGAGGCATGAATTTGTCCTCAGAGCTGTTGATATAGTTGATCTGAGTCCTGTAGATTCAGTGGCAAACAGTCCAAGAATAGATGGTGAGCAGCATGGTGGGATGATTGATATTTCTTTCCCAACTTTAAGGTGGTTCTTTGTACATTGTGGCCCGATCTACTCTATTTTGAGGTCCTTGATTAAGTAAAACACCAGCGCATACCTTGCCTGGACCATGTACAGCAGAACATAAACGATCTTATTGCCTAGCACAAGTGCTTTAGCTTTGTTGGTAGGCTATATTGTTTTCCCAATACTGCAAGGCTGTTCCTTCTCCTATTAAACAAACTCTCAGGATCTTGAAGCAGTTTGGGCTGACAGGGAAGGCTGTTATAGATGACAGATTCCTCTGCCCAAAGAGCATCAAGTGACCTCCAGAAACTGACCTCTGCTCCTGAACCTCAGCTGAAGTTTTCACAGGTCTAGATAAGTGCTGACACAGAAGCCAGTGGTGTTATGGCCTAACAGATACAGGTTATGTATTGAAAAAAATACACTTTATTTGCATAGGACATATGAAAAAAACAGATATAAGATATTACATTCAACGGTACTGCATCACAGCACAGCTGACTCACAATACACCATGAAACATAAATCAGTCATATGTTACAGTCAGTGGCGTGCGGTGAGGTCAGTGGCTGGTGAGGCATTGCAGCCATAATGTCCGCCCAGTCCTGACAACGACACCTACCACTGCGGAACCAATGCCCGCTACTGCCCCTGAGCCAATGCCTGCTACCGCCGCCATCCCTGAACCCCGCTACCCCTGCCACTAATAGCCACCACCCCCGCCAATGGCTTACAAAATCGCCTACCATCAACTGCCCAGGCCACCCACCGCTAATTCGCATCTCAGTCCAATACCACCGCTGTCAATGCCTGAAGCCAGCCTGCTCATAAAACTTGTGATGAGCAGGCGGCTAATATATTGTACATTTTTATAAAATAAATATTAGTGTTTGGGACTGGGGAGGGAGTGGGAGGAGGACATGAATGCAATTTTGTTGTCCAGGGCTTCCATAACTTAATAGCACCGTTGGTGCGGCACTAATAAACTAATGGAAGTCCTGGACAACAAAATAGGGAGAGGGTGACAGCAGAGGGTGACAGGGAGTGATGCCAGGGAGGGAGTGACAGCAGCGAGTGACAGGGAGTGATGCCAGGGAAAGGGTGACAGCAGCGGGTGACAGGGAGTGACACCAGGAAGAGGGTGACAGGGAGTGATGCCAGTGAGGGGGTAACAGCAGCGGGTGACAGGGAGTGACGCCAGGGAGATGGTGACAGCAGCGTGTGAGAGGGAGTGACGCCAGGGAGAGGGTGACAGCAGCGGGTGACTGGGAGTGACGCCAGGGAGAGGATGACAGCAGCGGGTGACAGGGAGTGACGCCAGGGAGAGGGTGACAGGGAGTGACACCAGGGAAATGGTGACAGCAGCAGAGGAGAGGGAGAGACGCCAGGGAGAGGGTGACAGCAGCGGGTGACTGGGAGTGACACCAGGGAGAGGGTGACAGCAGCAGGTGACACAGAGTGATGCCTGGGAGAGGGTGACAGCAGCCGGTGACAGGGAGTAACGCCAGGGAAAGGGTGACAGCAGCGGATGACAGGTAGTGATGCCTTGTGGTCCTACGCGGGATTCCTTCCCCCCTCACCCCTCCGATCTAAGCAACGGAGTGCGACTCCCATTACCTCTATTCATGTAGCTGGACTGCACCCACCTGTGACACCTGCGGGTACCCGCGTCCAGGTTCTCCACCGGGCTGTGATCCGACAGTCTCCCGTGGACTCCAATGATGGCTCCCAGGGCCTCTCCAGTACTTTGCAGCTGGGGAGGGCAAAAGCTTCACCGCCACCCGGAACTGGCCGCGGGATCACGGTGCACTCCCCGTCCGCGGAACACTGGCAGCACTTAGAATCAGTCATGCAGCTGCTTTTGGACAGGATGAAGGAGAGAGTTTCACTGCCGAGCGCCGCGCAACCTGACCGCACATGTTTCAAGACATGCCGGGCTATTTCTCCTGCGCTCCTACAGTATGTGTTCGGCCGAGGACCCGCCCACTGGAAATATCAGAGCATGCCTAGCGCCGGGGCTTTCTGTTATTCTGCCTGATCTGCTGGAGGTGAGCGGCGGAGCTGCAGTGGCGGAGTGGGGATGTGGTGGGATGGGGCGGGAGCTGAGTAGATCATAAAAAAAAAAAATCGGATGCAGCGACGTGACGGCTGCAGGGGAGCTGCGAGACCCACAGGCATCTTGGGCCCCATAGCAGCCGCTTACCTGCACCTATGGTAGTTACACCACTGGAACTGTCCCTGCATACACTTCCCTGTTCCGGCAGCACCCCCCTCTACCGCATCTGCCATTGTGCAGGGGGACAGGCTGCGGGATGGGCTAGGGGACGGGCGGGCGGGGATGGCCACATATTCACAAAATGACAGGGGGTATGTTCCTTGGTGCCCCCCTCCCCAAATCGACCACTGACCAATCAGCAACCTGACTAAGTGACAGGGGCGTGCTTTCATATGGGCTGAAAGCACGCCCCTGTCAAAGCGGCACTTGTACTATGTGCCGCTTTGAGGGATTTTTTCAATGGGTTTTCTCTGCTCGATGCTCGGCCCCGCCCCCCGCTTCCGGCCCTTTCACACAAACAGCGGGAGGCACTGAGAGTAGTGCCTCCGAAACCCTTTTAAAACTGTTTTTTAAAAGGATAATAATGATTTAAATAATGTAAAGGCTGAAGAAGATACATATGACACAGAATGTGGCATAAGTATCTTCTTTGTATTATTTTAATCATTGATGACAAGGGAGGCACTGCCTCCCCTGCCTCCCCTGACTGCACGTCCCTGGTTACAGTACAGTACAGGGTACACGGTGTACCAGGGGTTCCTAACTTCAATCCTCAAGTACCACCAACAGGTCATGTTTTGTGGCGTTCTTTAATCATGCACAGGTGAGTTAATATGTTTTTTGGGTCGGTAATTATACCATCTGATTACACAGACAGAAATCCTCAAAACATGACCAGTTGGGAAAACTTGAGAGTTGAGGTTGAGGAGCCCTGTAGTATACTGTGCAACACCCTACTTTATACTAGAGATGAGCGCCTGAAATTTTTCGGGTTTTGTGTTTTGGTTTTGGGTTCGGTTCCGCGGCCGTGTTTTGGGTTCGAACGCGTTTTGGCAAAACCTCACCGAATTTTTTTTGTCGGATTCGGGTGTGTTTTGGATTCGGGTGTTTTTTTCAAAAAACACTAAAAAACAGCTTAAATCATAGAATTTGGGGGTCATTTTGATCCCAAAGTATTATTAACCTCAAAAACCATAATTTACACTCATTTTCAGTCTATTCTGAATACCTCACACCTCACAATATTATTTTTAGTCCTAAAATTTGCACCGAGGTCGCTGTGTGAGTAAGATAAGCGACCCTAGTGGCCGACACAAACACCGGGCCCATCTAGGAGTGGCACTGCAGTGTCACGCAGGATGTCCCTTCCAAAAAACCCTCCCCAAACAGCACATGACGCAAAGAAAAAAAGAGGCGCAATGAGGTAGCTGTGTGAGTAAGATTAGCGACCCTAGTGGCCGACACAAACACCGGGCCCATCTAGGAGTGGCACTGCAGTGTCACGCAGGATGTCCCTTCCAAAAAACCCTCCCCAAACAGCACATGACGCAAAGAAAAAAAGAGGCGCAATGAGGTAGCTGTGTGAGTAAGATTAGCGACCCTAGTGGCCGACACAAACACCGGGCCCATCTAGGAGTGGCACTGCAGTGTCACGCAGGATGTCCCTTCCAAAAAACCCTCCCCAAACAGCACATGACGCAAAGAAAAAAAGAGGCGCAATGAGGTAGCTGACTGTGTGAGTAAGATTAGCGACCCTAGTGGCCGACACAAACACCGGGCCCATCTAGGAGTGGCACTGCAGTGTCACGCAGGATGTCCCTTCCAAAAAACCCTCCCCAATCAGCACATGATGCAAAGAAAAAGAAAAGAAAAAAGAGGTGCAAGATGGAATTGTCCTTGGGCCCTCCCACCCACCCTTATGTTGTATAAACAAAACAGGACATGCACACTTTAACCAACCCATCATTTCAGTGACAGGGTCTGCCACACGACTGTGACTGATATGACGGGTTGGTTTGGACCCCCCCCAAAAAAGAAGCAATTAATCTCTCCTTGCACAAACTGGCTCTACAGAGGCAAGATGTCCACCTCATCTTCACTCTCCGATATATCACCGTGTACATCCCCCTCCTCACAGATTATCAATTCGTCCCCACTGGAATCCACCATCTCAGCTCCCTGTGTACTTTGTGGAGGCAATTGCTGCTGGTCAATGTCTCCGCGGAGGAATTGATTATAATTCATTTTAATGAACATCATCTTCTCCACATTTTCTGGATGTAACCTCGTACGCCGATTGCTGACAAGGTGAGCGGCGGCACTAAACACTCTTTCGGAGTACACACTTGTGGGAGGGCAACTTAGGTAGAATAAAGCCAGTTTGTGCAAGGGCCTCCAAATTGCCTCTTTTTCCTGCCAGTATAAGTACGGACTGTGTGACGTGCCTACTTGGATGCGGTCACTCATATAATCCTCCACCATTCTATCAATGTTGAGAGAATCATATGCAGTGACAGTAGACGACATGTCCGTAATCGTTGTCAGGTCCTTCAGTCCGGACCAGATGTCAGCATCAGCAGTCGCTCCAGACTGCCCTGCATCACCGCCAGCGGGTGGGCTCGGAATTCTGAGCCTTTTCCTCGCACCCCCAGTTGCGGGAGAATGTGAAGGAGGAGATGTTGACAGGTCGCGTTCCGCTTGACTTGACAATTTTGTCACCAGCAGGTCTTTCAACCCCAGCAGACCTGTGTCTGCCGGAAAGAGAGATCCAAGGTAGGCTTTAAATCTAGGATCGAGCACGGTGGCCAAAATGTAGTGCTCTGATTTCAACAGATTGACCACCCGTGAATCCTTGTTAAGCGAATTAAGGGCTGCATCCACAAGTCCCACATGCCTAGCGGAATCGCTCCCTTTTAGCTCCTTCTTCAATGCCTCCAGCTTCTTCTGCAAAAGCCTGATGAGGGGAATGACCTGACTCAGGCTGGCAGTGTCTGAACTGACTTCACGTGTGGCAAGTTCAAAGGGCATCAGAACCTTGCACAACGTTGAAATCATTCTCCACTGCACTTGAGACAGGTGCATTCCACCTACTATATCGTGCTCAATTGTATAGGCTTGAATGGCCTTTTGCTGCTCCTCCAACCTCTGAAGCATATAGAGGGTTGAATTCCACCTCGTTACCACTTCTTGCTTCAGATGATGGCAGGGCAGGTTCAGTAGTTTTTGGTGGTGCTCCAGTCTTCTGTACGTGGTGCCTGTACGCCGAAAGTGTCCCGCAATTTTTCTGGCCACCGACAGCATCTCTTGCACGCCCCTGTCATTTTTTTAAAAATTCTGCACCACCAAATTCAAGGTATGTGCAAAACATGGGACGTGCTGGAATTTGCCCATATTTAATACACACACAATATTGCTGGCGTTGTCCGATGCCACAAATCCACAGGAGAGTCCAATTGGGGTAAGCCATTCCGCGATGATCTTCCTCAGTTGCCGTAAGAGGTTTTCAGCTGTGTGCGTATTCTGGAAAGCGGTGATACAAAGCGTAGCCTGCCTAGGAAAGAGTTGGCGTTTGCGAGATGCTGCTACTGGTGCCGCCGCTGCTGTTCTTGCGGCGGGAGTCCATACATCTACCCAGTGGGCTGTCACAGTCATATAGTCCTGACCCTGCCCTGCTCCACTTGTCCACATGTCCGTGGTTAAGTGGACATTGGGTACAACTGCATTTTTTAGGACACTGGTGAGTCTTTTTCTGACGTCCGTGTACATTCTCGGTATCGCCTGCCTAGAGAAGTGGAACCTAGATGGTATTTGGTAACGGGGGCACACTGCCTCAATAAATTGTCTAGTTCCCTGTGAACTAACGGCGGATACCGGACGCACGTCTAACACCAACATAGTTGTCAAGGACTCAGTTATCCGCTTTGCAGTAGGATGACTGCTGTGATATTTCATCTTCCTCGCAAAGGACTGTTGAACAGTCAATTGCTTACTGGAAGTAGTACAAGTGGGCTTACGACTTCCCCTCTGGGATGACCATCGACTCCCAGCGGCAACAACAGCAGCGCCAGCAGCAGTAGGCGTTACACGCAAGGATGCATCGGAGGAATCCCAGGCAGGAGAGGACTCGTCAGAATTGCCAGTGACATGGCCTGCAGGACTATTGGCATTCCTGGGGAAGGAGGAAATTGACACTGAGGGAGTTGGTGGGGTGGTTTGCGTGAGCTTGGTTACAAGAGGAAGGGATTTACTGGTCAGTGGACTGCTTCCGCTGTCACCCAAAGTTTTTGAACTTGTCACTGACTTATTATGAATGCGCTGCAGGTGACGTATAAGGGAGGATGTTCCGAGGTGGTTAACGTCCTTACCCCTACTTATTACAGCTTGACAAAGGGAACACACGGCTTGACACCTGTTGTCCGCATTTCTGGTGAAATACCTCCACACCGAAGAGCTGATTTTTTGGGTATTTTCACCTGGCATGTCAACGGCCATATTCCTCCCACGGACAACAGGTGTCTCCCCGGGTGCCTGACTTAAACAAACCACCTCACCATCAGAATCCTCCTGGTCAATTTCCTCCCCAGCGCCAGCAACACCCATATCCTCCTCATCCTGGTGTACTTCAACACTGACATCTTCAATCTGACTATCAGGAACTGGACTGCGGGTGCTCCTTCCAGCACTTGCAGGGGGCGTGCAAATGGTGGAAGGCGCATGCTCTTCACGTCCAGTGTTGGGAAGGTCAGGCATCGCAACCGACACAATTGGACTCTCCTTGTGGATTTGGGATTTCAAAGAACGCACAGTTCTTTGCGGTGCTTTTGCCAGCTTGAGTCTTTTCAGTTTTCTAGCGAGAGGCTGAGTGCTTCCATCCTCATGTGAAGCTGAACCACTAGCCATGAACATAGGCCAGGGCCTCAGCCGTTCCTTGCCACTCCGTGTGGTAAATGGCATATTGGCAAGTTTACGCTTCTCCTCCGACAATTTTATTTTAGGTTTTGGAGTTCTTTTTTTACTGATATTTGGTGTTTTGGTTTTGACATGCTCTGTACTATGCCATTGGGCATCGGCCTTGGCAGACGACGTTGCTGGCATTTCATCGTCTCGGCCATGACTAGTGGCAGCAGCTTCAGCACGAGGTGGAAGTGGATCTTGATCTTTCCCTAATTTTGGAACCTCAACATTTTTGTTCTCCATATTTTAATAGGCACAACTAAAAGGCACCTCAGGTAAACAATGGAGATGGATGGATTGGATACTAGTATACAATTATGGACGGGCTGCCGAGTGCCGACACAGAGGTAGCCACAGCCGTGAACTACCGCACTGTACTGTGTCTGCTGCTAATATATAGACTGGTTGATAAAGAGATAGTATACTCGTAACTAGTATGTATGTATAAAGAAAGAAAAAAAAACCACGGTTAGGTGGTATATACAATTATGGACGGGCTGCCGAGTGCCGACACAGAGGTAGCCACAGCCGTGAACTACCGCACTGTACTGTGTCTGCTGCTAATATATAGACTGGTTGATAAAGAGATAGTATACTCGTAACTAGTATGTATGTATAAAGAAAGAAAAAAAGACCACAGTTAGGTGGTATATACAATTATGGACGGGCTGCCGAGTGCCGACACAGAGGTAGCCACAGCCGTGAACTACCGCACTGTACTGTGTCTGCTGCTAATATATAGACTGGTTGATAAAGTATACTCGTAACTAGTATGTATGTATAAAGAAAGAAAAAAAAACCACGGTTAGGTGGTATATACAATTATGGACGGGCTGCCGAGTGCCGACACAGAGGTAGCCACAGCCGTGAACTACCGCACTGTACTGTGTCTGCTGCTAATATATAGACTGGTTGATAAAGAGATAGTATACTCGTAACTAGTATGTATGTATAAAGAAAGAAAAAAAAACCACGGTTAGGTGGTATATACAATTATGGACGGGCTGCCGAGTGCCGACACAGAGGTAGCCACAGCCGTGAACTACCGCACTGTACTGTGTCTGCTGCTAATATAGACTGGTTGATAAAGAGATAGTATACTACTAATATTATATATACTGGTGGTCAGGTCACTGGTCACTAGTCACACTGGCAGTGGCACTCCTGCAGCAAAGGTGTGCACTGTTTTAATATAATATTATGTACTCCTGGCTCCTGCTATAACCTATAACTGGCACTGCAGTAGTGCTCCCCAGTCTCCCCCACAATTATAAGCTGTGTGAGCTGAGCAGTCAGACAGATATATAATATATATTATATAGATGATGCAGCACACTGGCCTGAGCCTGAGCAGTGCACACAGATATGGTATGTGACTGACTGAGTCACTGTGTGTATCGCTTTTTTCAGGCAGAGAACGGATATATTAAATAAACTGCACTGTGTGTCTGGTGGTCACTCACTATATAATATATTATGTACCCCTGGCTCCTGCTATAACCTATAACTGGCACTGCAGTAGTGCTCCCCAGTCTCCCCCACAATTATAAGCTGTGTGAGCTGAGCAGTCAGACAGATATATATAATATTATATATAGATAATAGATGATGCAGCACACTGGCCTGAGCCTGAGCAGTGCACACAGATATGGTATGTATGTGACTGAGTCACTGTGTGCTGTGTATCGCTTTTTTCAGGCAGAGAACGGATTATAAATAAAACTGGTGGTCACTATCAGCAAAACTCTGCACTGTACTGAGTACTCCTAATGCTCCCCAAAATTAGTAAATCAAGTGTCTCTCTAATCTATTCTAAACGGAGAGGACGCCAGCCACGTCCTCTCCCTATCAATCTCAATGCACGTGTGAAAATGGCGGCGACGCGCGGCTCCTTATATAGAATCCGAGTCTCGCGATAGAATCCGAGCCTCGCGAGAATCCGACAGCGTCATGATGACGTTCGGGCGCGCTCGGGTTAACCGAGCAAGGCGGGAAGATCCGAGTCGCTCGGACCCGTGAAAAAAAACATGAAGTTCTGGCGGGTTCGGATTCAGAGAAACCGAACCCGCTCATCTCTACTTTATACATCGTGTATTGCACTAATCATTCATCATTTTTACAACAAAATAGTTCAACAAAGATCAATTGGTGTAATGTGGGTAAGAGAAAGAGGGTGAGGGAGGGTGATTCACAGGCACTGAGCTTTATTGATAGACTGACATATACAGTATATGGAAAGTGTCCATAAATTGGACAACATATCAACAGTGAACAATTAGCATACAGCAAGCATTACTGAACATTAAGGTACTCCCTTCTAAAGTCTGCACATTATTCCTCTCCTTTAATCCTAGGATACTCCAATAACTGTAGTATAGAGTACCTGACTAACACTTGTGTAGTTTTGTGGGAACTTTCTAAGAATAAAAATAAACCTGTTTCTGAAATGAAAACATCATATTCAGTATCTTAATTTGAGAAAAGATTGAGGGCCTGGTAGCAAAAAAGAGCAAGTAACTGTTACTGTATATCTGACAAAACCATGTTGCAAGGGGTGA
This sequence comes from Pseudophryne corroboree, assembly GCF_028390025.1. NCBI lineage: Eukaryota > Metazoa > Chordata > Amphibia > Anura > Myobatrachidae > Pseudophryne > Pseudophryne corroboree. The sequence continues at coordinate 293,178,064 of NC_086447.1, read as the reverse complement.
AAATACCTTTTTTTATTATTATTATTTGCATGCAGAATAAATACTGGCTACCTTTGCATGTAGTCCACAAATATGGGGCAGTTTATTTTTACACAGCAATTTAGATCTGAGTTTGGACCAGTAACATGTGTTTGGGAGGCTGAGCCTCACATGTCATACTCCAGTATACTCTAGAGTTTTAGCTATACAAATGATTACAATAATACAAATAAAGATATTTATTACTTATACACATCATCTTTGTATTATTCTAATTATTTTTATAGTCCGATCACACCACCAAATCATATATGTGAGTGTAAATCTGACTGATACTAGCCGATGGCTCACCAGCCCTTGACCTCATCGCAGGGCAGTAGAGAGCCTGGCTGGGCCTAGGTACTTTTCAGGGGGCATGGCCTAATCACAGGAGGCGTGGTCATGCACCTTTACAAAAAATATTTAAAAAATTGTATTTTAAGCACCTCCCTGGCCACACTGCAGCCCAGCACACAGCAGTGTGTGCTGGGTTGAGAAGAGCTGCTACTACTGCCAGGTAAGGTGGTGGGGGCTCAGGGTCCCCACTGGGCCCCTCCGTCAGTCCTGGTCCTGGGTAATTTGTACCCTCTCATCCAGTGGTGTAAGTTCGACCCAGTTGCCAGGAGGCAAGATAAATATTGGTGCCCCCCCAGTATACAGATAAATATATGTATGCATATATACAGTATGTATATGTGTGTATATGGAGTGTTCTGAAAAAAATGTGTGTGTTTGTGTGTATATATATATATATATATATATATAGTTACATTTCTTTGTCATTTATTTAAAATCACACATTTTATAGCAGTCATACACAGGATTAGAACCCATGACCTGTTACATGGAAGGCAGATACCTTACTAATCAATCTATTTGCTCCTGTGTAGTAAGGCTGCAAATTCTAATTATATGAAGCTACTTAGAATTTTCAATTCAAAACAATTTCAACTAGGCAGAACTAGTTAGTGTCCAGCCACACACTACATAGATCTGCTCAGTCACTCACAATGCTGATTACTTTTCTGACAATTATATTACAAGTATCATACCCAGGATTAGAACCCACGACCTATTACACTTGAAGCAGGCACCTTACTGATGGAGCTATTTGCTCCTGTATAGAAAGGAGGAGAAATCTAACTGTACGAAGTTACGTGTAATTGTCACAGAAGTAACTTCATATAGTTGGAATTCTTATGCTTCCTATACAGGAGCAAATAAATCCATCAGTACGGTGCCTGCTTCCAGTGTAATAGGGTGTGGGTTCTAATCCTGGGTTTGACACTTTTAAAATGTGCCTCTATAATAAAGAGGGTGTGACTTGTAAGGTGCAGGGACTAGTAGGGGAGGGGAGTTGGCTACGGCACCGGTATGCTGGATTCCGGCGCCGGTATGCTGGTCACCGGGACCCCGACCGCCGGCAAACCATACTACACCCTCAGTAAGGATAGCAAATTCTGCTAATCAGCAGAATTTGCTATCCTTTTGCTCGCATGTTGGGGGCCGCCCAACATACTGCTTGTCAGCAGAAACTAAAGATAACTCCTGCAGGCGCAGCTTAGCTGCGGGCTCAGGAGTCCTGGCGCCATTTTACCTGTCACAGTGGCTGAGTGTGATGTCACGCAGCCACCGTGACCACTACCCCGATATGCCCCCATTCGCGCCGCACCGCCCACCGTTTGGGTAGCCCCGCACCCGCAACGCTCCATCTTCTCCCTGGAAACGGAGCATTGCCCGCCCCGTGAACGCCTCTGTCTGAGTGACAGGCAGAGGTGATTGCATTTTTTGCGGACCACCCACAGAAAATGCGGGCGCATGTGCAGGATGGGCGCTGCGCATGCGCCCGCATCTTTTCAGCAAAAATTCCGGTTGGATCGCACACTGCGATCCAACCTGAATTAGGCCCTTTATATCTGCCCCAGTGCAGCATGGTTTTGCCACGGTTACTTGGTCTTTTTGCTTTACTCCTACCTCAGAATCAGCCCAGAATGTTTCAGACAGTTTACATCTGAGTGGAAAAAGACATTTAAATAGGCTTCAAATAAATATATAACTAGAAGTCACAAGTTAAACCACTCTGGCTGATGAGTAAAAATAACACACAAAACCCCTAGTTTGTAGGTTCCTACAACAGGGAGAAAATGTGAAGTCTAAAATAGTTAGTTTAGACCTTTATATCTCCTATTTTTAACCTCCCCCCCTTCCCCTCTGCTTAGGTACCCTCACTTCCCCGTTCTAGTCTTATTGTGGCAGACCTGCTGTGCCTAAGGCTTGTATTACTTAGCCCCATCACTAGTTCCACTCATCCATAGCTAAGACTGTTCATTTTGCTTAAAGCCCACAATTTACTTATAAGCTTTTGCCTGTCTATTGTTTTAAGCTGTTATTATCATTACACTTATTGCAAAGATGAGTGCACGCTTCAATAATGTTCCCCAAAATATTTTCCACTTTCTGGATAAAATTTTGTATGTTTCTATGCCAGAATGAACCTTTTTAAGTGGTGGTGTTGTTGTTATTTACTTACATAGCGCCATTGCACTTTTAGGACCGATTCAATTAGCCATGGGTTCCATTGCCGCATATCAAAAACCCATGTCCACTGCTTTTTCCTATTTTCTGTAGAAATCTCAAAAATGGGCTTAATTATGTGGGGCATATATTTTATAGTGTTGTATAGATAGGAAATTAGTTTTGCAACTTTCAGATGGGAGTTGCAAGCGTCTTTTTTCCAATAGTTTTGAAACTTGCTTAAAAACAATTAAAAACAACATTACAGACTGTAGAATTACTGCGCGTGTTTTGCAGAAAGGCTTTTACAACTGAATTGGAGAGTTTGTGGGAGTACGCATACGGAAAATAGCCTGCAAAGTGCTCAAGTTTACCCACAGCAAAATCCCAGCTTAACTCGGCTAATTGAATCAGCAACTAAGTATTTCCAGTCCAACCCAACCACACCACACAGCCGAATAAATTGAAAATTGTCAATACAGCTCTATTTCTCATTTCAAATTCAGAGAAATGTAAATTTACTAATACAGTGCAAAATGGCTTTCTGTAGTCTAGCGAAGCATAAACGGAACTTGTAGATTGTAAAAATGGAGCTTGCAACCTCTGCAAATTGGCTGGATCTGCTGCAAAATTCCATATATGTGAAAATCCACAGCAATTTCATTCATTGTTATAATTATTTTATACAGCCTTAATTTTTTTGTCCTCTCAGTGTGATATTTACTGCATGCTGTTAGCACAAATCAAATCTGCTTTAAAGTCCCACTTTGTGTGTAACAGGTAAAAACGACGCCTTTTTGGCTTGTCTCCAGATCATGGGTGAATGAAGTTTGTAATACTGTAAATCACTGCAAGCATATGGTATAACTCTCAGCAACATTAAGTAGCTTATGATTTATTATTACAATTATCAGATTGCTCCTCAGGCAGATCTCCCGTGTCCATGAGACTATCACAGCTGAAATGATGTCCATGTGTGCGCCATTAGTTGTCACACAGAGTTCAATGGGTGAAGCCCCCTTGAGTATTTTTACTCCTCCAATCCACCCTTTAACCATCTTTTACTGCATGTGCCTGTCATTATTTCAGCTAGACTTTTCTTTGTGGATATTGCTTTCTGGGAAAATGTCACTCAGTTGTTCTGTTCTAGATGGTTTCATTCTCATCCCTAGTAAGTACTTTAAGGCAAATGTGTCAGCAGGCAAATCCTTTAATCAAGTACTTCAGATGTAAATGTGTTTTGTTTTTTCTTCGGTGGTCACGTTATGGGCTACAATAATTAATTATTTTCTAAAAATGTTAGTACAGGTTGAGTATCCCATATCCATATATTCCGAAATACGGAATATTCCGAAATACGGACTTTTTTGAGTGAGAGTGAGATAGTGAAACCTTTGTTTTTTGATGGCTTAATGTACACAAACTTTGTTTAATACACAAAGTTATTAAAAATATTGTATTAAATGACCTTCAGGCTGTGTGTATAAGGTGTATATGAAACATAAATGAATTGTGTGAATGTGCTGTATAATTAAAAATTAAGATTGGTTGATTAGATTTACCGATATACTTTTAGCTAAACAAGAATATGCCTCCTGTTTATTTGTTTGCATTCATCTTTGTATGTTATACAGTATGCTCCGCAGATCTGATTAGGTGTTATGGGTTGTTTTCAAAATATGTAGTATTTTATTTCTCTTAGTTGTTCTGCTCTGACTTTGATATAAGCCCCTCTCCTGAATTGATTGTTCTTGTTCACTACAGGATTATGTGCACAAATGTATAACAGCCTTTGCAAGAAAATCATATTCTAACTGTCATGAGAGTAAATAAAGGTTGTAAAGGACACATCAAATTTTCTTACCTACTATCCCTGACTCCTGGGAGAAGGGGAATCTTTCCTGATCTTGCCCTCTTCTCTAATAGGGTGTGTGGCCATGATGATCACGTCATGGCCACACATGGAGATGCTCTTGCCCCTCCCCATCTCCACCACTGAAGTGCCTCTGCCATCACACCATTGATTAAAGTCTTTTCAAATATAGACGTTGCACCTCTTCAGTATGAACTGACCAGAGAACATTATCTTAATACAATTGTATTATACATAAATAAGATATCACACCTACCCAACATTTCCTGTTGACTGGACATTATCATAATGCCATTAATTTATACTGATACAAGATACTGTACTGCAACATGAATATCTGCATGATAATACAATTCTATTACACTAAACAGAAACATAGCACACTACATTTACACAACATGATCTAACCTCTGAGTTTTAATTAAGTGACCTCAATAAATAGGCAAGATGAAAACTGCTTCTGCATCCAAAATATGGGAGGTAACACTAATGCCATTAATATATATATATATATATATATATATATATATATATATTATAAACATACAGGGAACCACTGCACTAACCATTCCCATGTCCTGAGGAGGGGGCAAGAGCCCCGAAACGTTTACATATTAAACACTATGTTTTGGTGATGCTTAAGCCTGTGGTAGTCTCCTGAGTGCCGCCTCTCCCCATTTGCTTATATATATAATATTAAATAACCAGGTACAATTTCAGGAACATAAAATTCAGGGACAGGACTTAAAAACAGACCTGCTCTTTCTTGGTTGTTAGAAACAGATTAAACCAAATAAACTAAATGTATTGTAATTAAATTCAAAAGAACAACCAAATAATCTTAAGCAATTACTACCACTGCCAGTCATTACTATTTCATCTACTGTATATCAGCCCCTGTGGACAACTCAGTGGCCTTACAAAAAATGTTCTAATTGAGAAATAATAGAATAATTGTTTAATACACATTGCAGTGTTATGCTCTCTGTGCTGCGGAAAAGCATGTTTTCATTTATTAGACTGTCCCATAAGGTAATCTATACTAACCTTAAATCATGCTTTTCACTTTGGATCACAGTCCCTGAAAGCTTGTCGGGTCCTCCCAGGATTCAGATCAATACAAAGGAAATGGATTTTGTCATTGTAACTTCTTTTATCAATACTATGTGACTTGGGGTATATGCGCGGCTGTCCTTTGACCTGTTAGCTGTCTTTTACCAGGGAAAGAGATATTCTTGTACAGTGGTATGTTGGGTGGTAAATGTTGCTTGAGTTTCAATTGTTGTATATAATATATGTAATAGTTCATTGTGTGCATCGTACTGCAAATCTATTCTGTTTATTTACTGCATTTAACAAGCAATGTTTAAATAATACTAAAGTATAAGGAATGTAATATATATGAGAAAAATATGAAATTCTTCTAAAAATAAAATAGTACGCAGAACCATTTTGTAATGAACGCTATAATAATGGACACCCTTCCAAAAAAAAATGTCCACATTAAAGGGCTATTAGAAACATAAGATAATCATGAGTTATATTCGCATAAAAGTGAAAGACACGTGGCGCTACTTTCCACTAATATACCTTTTAAATATAAAGGAATGCTATATAAAAACCAATGCACACTCTGAAATACACAATTCTTTTCTTCACAATAATTCTTTCTTCCTGGTTCTAAAACTGAACAGAAAAGGAAAAAATAGTGCAACCCAGATGATGAACAAATTAAGGTGTTTTTTATTGGTTCCACTCACATAGGGGTAAATTTACTAAGATGGGAGTTCTATTTCAGATGGGATGTTGCCCATAGCAACCAATCAGATCCTACTTCTCATTTATCTAGCACCTTCTAGAAGATAATACCTGGTATCTGATTGGTTGCTATGGGCAACATCCCATCTGAAATAGAACTCCAATCTTAGTAAATGTACCCCATAGATGGAGATAATTTGTGCATATCATCCTCAGAAATTATATGGTCCAATAATCCGGAGAACATGTGTAGTGAGGCTGTAAACTTAAAGAAATGGATATATAGTGCAGTATCGTTTTAAAATTAAATTTAATTTAATACACAATCGCACTCACATAAATTAATGAAAGGCATATATCACCAATGATAAATAGAGTCTCCCACTGGATGTTTCCCTTTTCTCAAGAGTCTTAGTGTAGTGTACCTTCCAGACTCCAATATGGATTCATCATGGTGCTAGAAGCTTAAAAAATACACACATAGTGCAATACAGTCTATAAAAGCAGATAGAATGTAATAGATAATTGCACTCACAAACAAGTATTGATAAAAAGGCATATATCACCAAAAGAGGTGCTTCCCGTTGGTATTAACACTTGCCACCAGGGTCCTGGAACCTGCTAATGACAGATGTAAACAACAAGGATTCTTTCCCAGTCCCGGAAACTGAGGAAAAAGCTGCTTTGCAGTATATAAAGTTTGGGTGTCCCCAGTGCACTGTCATAATCTCATAATCATGAGTTAACTTTATTTTTAAGGGACAGAAATCAGATCTTTGCATCATTCTGGGACTCTACTGTTTTGTAAAGTCGCTAGAACTATTGAATCTAAATTAAGTATCCATTTGGTCCCAATATTACCAGGAACGTTTTTCGGAACACAGGAAATCTGCAGCTCAGAGAAACTGTTTTCCCAAGATGCATCTGAATAGTGCACATTGGTAATTTTGACTGCATTGCAAGCAAAAGGAGACAGGGAGCAGTAATTTTAGACTATTATGGGTGATAAAAAGGGGATTTTATTATATTAATAAATAGAATATTATAAAATAAATCACTCCACATCATGCAGGTGAGTTCACATAAAAAATGTAGATATGAGATTTTAAAGGAGGATAATAATTAAACTAAAATAGACTTATAACAGTATACATGACAAACCACAAAAAAAAAAAAAAAAAATCTAGAGAGATCCAGATACCACTGATGTAAATGCAATTAGTGTTGAATCTTAGGGGGGTATCCAATTATATCCGTTCCATTTTCGGCAGGTGAAAAGGGCCGGATATTGCGATTAATGACCGCCGTGTCCAATTAGGGTCCTTTTTTATTGGCCAAAAACAGACCCACGATCGTGCAAAATCACATGAGATTGGTCTCGGAGATAAGTCCCTGATCCAGTGGCGTAACTACTGCACCGCAGCCTTCGCGGTGGTTGGAGGCGCAGGGCTGCAGGGGCGCCGCCACTGATTTAGCGCAGATTGACATGCGGACGAGCATCCGCATGTCAATCTGCTGTCCCCCTCCTTCCCTGGCCGCTGCTGTAAGGAGGGACACGGAGGGCATAGCGTGCGCCTCTCCTGTGTCCCTCCTGCGTCTCCGGCGGGTCTATTGAATGAAGTGCCCATTCGTGAGCTCTGATTGGCTCGGGAACCGGCACTTCATTTAACAGGCACACCGGAGACGCAGGAGGGTCACAGGAGAGGCGCGCGCTGTGCCCTCCGTGTCCTCCTATACAAAACAGCGGGGAGCGCGCGCGGGGGGGGGGAGACTATACCTGGACCTTGGGGAGCATATGTGGCACTTGGGGAGGGGGAGCATATTTGGCACTTGGGGGGGCATATGTGGCACTGAGGGGGCATGTGTGACACTGGGGGGTATATGTGTACCTGGCACTTGGGGGGGGGGGCATATTTGGCATTGGGGGCATGTGTGTACCTGGCACTGTGGGGGAATATCTGGCACTGGGGGCATATGTGGCACTGGGAGCACAGCCCTAGCAACAAGCATTACCCCCTAGCAACGAGCATGACACCCAGTGCATGAAACCCCTGGCAACGTGCAAGGCACCCAGTGCATGAAACCCCTGGCAACGAGCATGACACCCTGAGCATGAAAACCCCTGGCACCGTGCATGGAACCAAGAGCATGAAACCCCTGGCAACGAGCAGGTAATTTAAAAGTAATTAGAAGACATACTGTAGGACTTAATGTGTAATGGGCATTACGGTGTGTGGCATAATGTATCACGGACATTGTGGTGTGTGTCATAATGTGTCACAGGCATTACGGTGTGTGGCATACTATATCACGGGCATTGTGGTATGTGGTATAATGTCTCAGGGGCATTGCAGTGTGGCATAATGTATAACGGGCATTGCGGTGTGTGGCATAGGGTATAACGGGCATTGCGGTATGTGTCACAGGCATTACGGTGTGTGGTATACTATATCACGGGCATTGTGGTATGTGGTATAATGTCTCAGGGTCATTGCAGTGTGTGGCATAATGTATCACGGTCATTGCGGTGTGTGTCATAATGTGTCAGGCATTACGGTGTGTGGTATACTATATCACAGGCATTGTGGTATTTGGTATAATGTCTCAGGATCACTGCGGTGTGTGTCATAATGTGTCACAGACATTGTATGTGCTATAATGTATCAGGGGCATTGCAGTGTGTAGCATAATATATAACGGGCATTGCGATTCCTGTCATAATGTGTCACAGGCATTACGGTGTGTGGCATAATGTGTCGGGGGCATTATGGTGTGTGGCATATTGTGTCATGTGCATTATTGTGTGTGGCATAATGTCTAAGGGCCATTGCAGTATGTGGCATAATGTATACTGGGCATTATATAAGGAGGAAAAATTACAAATAATGTAAGGGGCATGAATCAGGATTACTTTTCTTTCCTGTGGCGGCCAACGTCTGGGCGTGCAGGTTGCAAAACTGGGGTATAAGGTAGTCTTTTCCTGCAATGCCACACCCCTTTATGAAAAGCCACACCCATTTCAACAAAGCCACACCCCTTTTTGTGGCACGCGCAGGTTTATCCCTTTACTAGTGCCAATGCACAAAAAAAGGAATACTGGAAATTCCCGTCATTCTTATGAATGTTTACTATTCTTAAACTTGCGAACATTTTGGAATATGCTAAAAGTAAACAGGTGATATAATCAGGCCATATCTGTGTAAAGGATCAATACTTTGTTTTGGAAACTGGGAAATAGAAAACATCTGTCATTATAATAGCATTTACTGCCCTGATCAGTTTTGTCAAATAGGTAGGATAGTTTTTAAATATATAAATAGTAGGGTTACCACCTTTTATTTTCTCTGACAGGGGCGCATGGCCAATACCACAGTAGGATTACAAACATTTTGTCAGATTTCAGACCATTATCTAACCACTCCCCCTCATGCCCCTTGATATGCCTCAAAGCTTCCTTTGTGCCCATATATATGCCTCGGAGCCCCTTCATGTCAATTTTTATATGCCACCAACTCCCTCATGCCCCTTAAAATTATAAAATTGTCACATGCAGTATAGGTTAATAAAAAGGGGATTTTATCTAAGGTGAATCAACCCTTCCATGTGGCGCATAAGATAAATGATGTTAAAACAAACTTGAAGATGCACTCACTAAATCATGATATCCAGCATCACACTGAGCTAGCTGACTCCAGCCCAGTCATGCCGGTGGCAGAATACAGGGGAGGAGGTGGGGCGGGCTTGAGCAGAAAAGAGGGCTGGCCGGTAATTCACTGATACCACACATTCGGAACTAGGCAGCCTCCGGACTCCAGACAGCGCTGCTGATTTCCGAACTGTCTAGAGTAATCCCAGACGAGTAGGATTAATGATTGGTCAGACAGTGGATTGGGATCATTTGTACTCCTTGTGCTGTTACACATTGGCGTACTGTACCTAATTATACATTTACTCTGTATGCAATATTTAATTCTTTGCTATAACTTTTCATTGACCAGCTGCACAGCATATCTTAATTTTAGTACATTTTATACTTCACTAACATTTTAAATACAGTATAATTTTGGCATTATCATGTCCACATTTGAGGTCACATAGTCCCAGAGAAACAGTGGTCTATTTGCAGGGGCTGGACTTTGCATATAATTGCTTTTTTATTTGTTCTTCTATTAAGTTTATTAAAAACCTATGATTCCATATCCTAAACTTGTAATGCCTCATTTATTGCTGAATTGTTTGAATACATTTATTTTAGGCTTTATGCAGTGTAGGTTGTGTCCATCTATGGATAGCTGTAATGAATGTTAAGGGGATTCATACAGCAAAGAAAATGTAACTTTTTGAGAGGGGGAACCTGTACATCCAGGTGTGTGAGCGCAGTGCAGAGTATCTTAGCAGAATGCCCTTATAACGCTGAGATGCACCTGCAGCGTCCAGGAAATAGTACTCACATTTTGACCACATACCTCAAACTACAGAGTTAAATACCCACTGATTCTTATTTTAAAGCATGACTAAACCTTAAATACAAGCTATTTTATACGAAGAAGCTACGAATACCATTCACAACTATATATGCAAACTATTCAGAAACGAATGATATTTGAGACAAGGCAGAGTAAAGCTGTAATTGTAGGGGATATATTATTTACAAGCAGCCTTCCTGTCTCTAAGCCTGTTTAACAAAGCAGGGAGGACCATTGCTTTTCACTCTACTAAATTCCAATGATAAAGACAATTTCAAACATATTAAGTTCTGTCAAAGTACGATAGCATTTACATATATATTTTAGAGTTTTACACAATACCTTTTCATATAATAGAAATCTCATCTTGAAATTCTCTCCTACACGCCCCATTAAATCTGCCTCTGACCTGCTCGTCACCTCATCATTAAACATCTGATTGCTGCCTCCAACATCTCTCCTGTACCCTACCCACTTATGGAATTTCCTATCATGCCTGATGGACTGATCCGCAACCTACAAACACTCTGTGAAAACCCATCTCTAGCAGAACTTTCCGCATTCATATCTTTACTACATAGGCTAATGCACCCTCATAACTGTCCCAATCAGTACTCCACAGTCACTCCTCCTGTCTCAGTCTCCAGTTAACTCTATAATGAGAAGGGCCCTCAATCCACATTGTAGTTCTTTTGTCTACTTTGTATGTCCATGTTTATGTAGGTCCTGTCTTCCGCACTGTGCACTGCTATGAAGCACTGTGGTTCCTAACAAATGTCTAATAATAGTGTATCATTTGGAATTTTATATGTCATAGCTTACACAACTGTTTACTCACCTGCTGACCTCGTTATTGGTGCAATCCACTGATTTATTTGCCCATTATCCTATACCTGCTCACACATAATTGCTTTAGCTAGTCACTTTCTGACATTGCACCTCTACCTCCATCTTCAGCAGCAAATGGTCATGATAACAGTAATAAGACCATGTGGCAAGTTGAACTTTTAGAGTGCAAGTTACCAGGCAAAGTATCAGGTAATATATACAGTATGCCATGTATAAGGTAGGTAAGGGAAATGTGTGTGTGTGTTTGTGTGTGGGGTGGGAAGAGGGGGTGGGTACGTGCTTGTTGGAGGGACCTGCGGCTGTCCTCCCCCCAGTGTAGTGACAGCAGCACATCGTGCGGGTAGTGAGGGGAGAGAGAGCTGCTGTGTACTTGGCTGCTGAGTATTACCTGAAGTCTCCTCTGTCTATGCATAATTTGCAGGGGATGGTGGATGACTGACACTGGTCGTCCCCTCCCAAAACCAACCATGACTGGTCCGAGTGAGGGCCCCCCTGTGTTGCCGATTTGGCATCTCCTTGATCCTGACCCCAATCTCATTGCCGCTGCCTGTAGAAGACAAAAAAAAGGTGTGGTTGAAGAATTTGAATAAAAAAAATAGCATAACCTTATACTAGTGTTTTTGAGGTACACAATTTACAATTTATCTGTATATCATTCTATATACTGGTATGTAGCTATAGGAAGCTTGAACTCATTTCAGCTACTATATAAGTTGTAGATTTTCTGAAAGCCATTTCTGAGAACTTCAGTGTTGGCATCACACAGTTGCACAGAATAGGACCTGCCTGGTCCACACCATTGTTTTATTTACCTGGCTGCTGCTGGCACACACTGGTAATGGCTTATTTTCTCTTTAATGACATATTAGTAGTGTGCCATGGTAAGGCATTCATGGACAAACCTGGAGTATTGGCGACTTCCCATCTCTGTTCTAGAAATAATTGTGAAGATATTAATTCTCCAGTTATGGCATCAATAAGGGTATTTTGCTGTTGCATGCTCATCTGGATTTTTAGACATTGCATGAAGTGGAATAATGATTAATCATAATTATTAGGGCTCTGAGAGAGAAATATCATATGGCTATTTCCTGTGAAATGTTTTGTTCACAGGGGTGATTATCTAACTCAACTGGAACAATGATGGTTCATTGCAGTTTGAGGTTTATCTGAGGATTAAATGGTCACAATTTCATATGTTGCTTTTTCAATTTAATGTCACAGTAGACTGCAGCATGGCTTCACAGAGAGTTTGTTGTTCACGTAATATAGAGTGACTGGAAGACATTGTTCGTCTGGTTCATCTGATTTTTGTAAGTTCTTTTACCAAGCTCACAGGAAAAAAGTCAGAAGATCCTAAGGATCCCAGAGATGTTAGCAAGCTGTGACTCAAGGATCTTCTGTAGGGTATATAAGATGTAGATGTGTTTGCTGTTATGTGGTGTAAGCAGGGATGGATTGGGAAACAAAAGGGGCCCTGGAAAATTTTATAGAACTGGCCTCGTGTGGGCAGCACCAAACCAACTGTAGGCGGAGCCAATACCAAAGTAGGCAGGATTAATTCAAAATGTAATGTAGGCAGAGTTTCACCAACAAAAAGCAGAGCATGTCAAATTAGCTGCACCTAACATTAAACGTTTAAAAAGTATTGTGTTGTAACAGGAGTAGCTAAGAAATTTAAACTGGGGTGACATTTAATCCTCTGTACACTCACTAAATATCTCAGTCCATTTCCTGAAAGCTTCTCCTCTCTCTTTGTTCAACTCCTTAATTTGTCTCTCTGCTTCTTAGGGTTCAATTCAGTTCAATGAGGATTGAATAGCGCTGGGAGGGAGCTCCCGGAGCTATTCAATTCAGAGCAATGCTGTCCCTGTCTAGAGGATTTCTTCTTGCACCCTTATAGAGCCGCTTATAAATATAATCACATAATCTTGACCACGGTGTCAGTGCCGCTTATATGCATAATCACATAATAATGGCCACGGAAGCAGTGCCGCTTATACACATAACAATGCCCACGGTAGCAGAGCCGCTTATACACATAATAATGGCCACAGTAGCAGTGAAAATTATACACATAATAATGCCCACGGTATCAGTGCCGCTTATACATATAATAATGCCCACAGAATCAGTGCTGCTTACAGTATATACATAATAATACCCACTGTATCAGTGCCGCTTATATACATAATAATGTTCACAGTATCAGTGCTGCTTACATACATAATAATGTCCACAGAATCAGTGCCGCTTATACACATAATAATGCCCACAGAATCAGTGCCGCTTATACACATAATAATGCCCACAGAATCAGTGCCGCTTACACACATAATAATAACTACAGTATCAGTGCTGCTTATATACATAATAATGCCCACAGAATCAGTGCCGCTTATACACATAATAATAACTACAGTATCAGTGCTGCTTATATACATAATAATGCCCACAGTATCAGTGCCGCTTATATTCATAATAATGTCCACAGAATCAGTGCCGCTTATACACATAATAATGCCCACAGAATCAGTGCCGCTTATACACATAATAATGCACACAGAATCAGTGCCGCTTATACACATAATAATAACTACAGTATCAGTGCTGCTTATATACATAATAATGCCCACAGTATCAGTGCCGCTTATATACATAATAACTACAGTATCAGTGCTGCTTATATACATAATAATGCCCACAGTATCAGTGCTGCTTACATAATAATAATGCCCATGGTAGCAGTGCCACTTATACACATAATAATGCCCACTATAGCAGTACCACTTATACGCATGCACATGGTAGCAGTGCCCCTTGCACATATAATAACACCCACAGTATCAGTGCCTCCCCCCCCCCCCATCCAGATCTCCATGTACCACTGGCACTGTAGCTCTCAGTCTTTTAAAAAAAATGTCCTGCAAGCTGCAGTGCCTGATAGTGGTACATGGAGATCTGTCTGACTGCAGCAATCAAGGCAGGCTCCATGTCAACATTTTTCCCGGCGGCATTACAGTCTGGTAGTTGGCGGCCCGTGAACGCAGTGTAGGCCGAGGTCAGAGTAGACTTATACTCACCTTTCCTGCACGACGTGCATCCACCGCGACCTCACCGTCTCTCCTCCCGAGGTCCACGCCGGTGACCTGTTCAGTAGCATTTGGCGCGCGGACCTCCTCCTGTCAGCTGGTGGAGCCTGATAGCGGCAGGTGGCTGCGGCGCACACCGCGCTAGTTGAGTAAGTCAGCCGGCAGGTGGTGTGCGGCGGGGGGTGGAGCCACATATGAGTGGCGGCCCCACACACCAATCGGCCCACCGGGGTCCTCCCCAGTAAAAGCAAGGGACATTCCGGGCCTGCGTGTAAGTACAGATTAGGGTAAAAATGGGCTCAAAATAAGGTTACAGTTGTCAGATTCTTCTTTGTAGTGTGTTATCATATGGGGTTGGAGCACACTGATATTCCAATATACTTTAGGACTGGTTATACTGTATATACCTATACCTGGAAAGGCCAAGGTGAGAAGGGAGGGAATAGGCTCAGGTACTCATGTCCTGAAAGTTCCTAGTTCCTTGTATTCAGTGGTGGTTTAAGTGAGGAGGGTGCCTGTGTGCAGTCTCTGTGCAGGTCCCCCCTTCTCGCCATCGCATACAATGAATAGACACCGTGCTAGAATGTACTGCATTGCACAGATCTCTGGGAAAATGGCACTGCCACCATTCTCACAGTGACTTCTCTACTGCACATACACAAATATGGTTAATACACTAAAGACCATTTTAAAAGTAAATGAAAGAGAGTAGTTAGATTTTTCTTTTTGCAACCTAGAGCATATATCACATCACTACAAAAGCTCAGTTCTGTGAATTATTACAGATAATAATTCTGTGACTACTTCAGTGATATTTTTTGGGTACCCTGGGAAGAGAGGGGGGAAATACAACAATAAATTGGATTATAAAATCGTTAAATGGATAAGATCCTGGTTGCAGGATAAGAAACAGAGTTGTAGTAAGGGTTCAATATGATATACCGGTGGCTGGGATACCAGCCGTCAGTATACCAACAACAGCATCCGGGGCACCAGTATGCCAGCAGCATGGCGAGCGCAAAGAGTCCCCTTGCAGGCTTGGTGGTTCACTGCGCTCGCCACAGGTTCTATTCCCACTCTATGGTTGTCGTGGACACCCACAAGTGGAAATCGCCCCTGCTAGCCGGGATTCCGGCTGGCGGCATTGTCCGCGGTCGCGATTCCCGCATCGGTATCCTGACTGCTGAGATCCCAACTGCCAGCAACGTAACTGCATGCCTGTAGTAAATGGGTTGCATTCACAGGAGGGAAATGTTACCTTTTTTTTTTAGGTATATAAGCAAAAGGAGAAAAACAAAAGGTGGAATAATAAAACTAAGGACAGAGACTTGGAGTATTGTTGAAGGAGACAATGTAATAGCAGATCATCTTAATAATTATTTTTGCTTAGCATTCACTACTGAAAGAGAGGGGAAGGGACCACAGTTAAGTTGCAGGGATATTCAGGAAAATAAAACATTTACAGAGGAGAAGGTCCTAACAGGACCCTCAAAGCTGAAAGTGGACAAATCTATGGGGCCAGATGGGATACATCCAAGGATACTAAAAGAACTTAAAGAGGTGCTGGTAGCACCATTGACAGAATTGTTCAACCAGACTGGAAAAGAGTGAACGTAGGGGGTAATTCAGACCTGATCGCAGCTGTGCGATTTCGCACAGCGGGCGATCAGGTCTGTACTGTGCATGCGTATGCACCGTAATGCACCTGTGCATCGGATGACTGCACCGGGCATCGGTGCATAGTGATGGGATGGTGTGAAAAAAGCAATTGCATGGGCGATCGCAAGGTGACTGATAGGAAGAGGCCATTTGTGAGTGGCAACTGACCGTTTTGTAGGAGTGTCTGGGAAAATGCAAGAGGGACCAGGCATTTGGAGGGAGGGTTTCTGATGTCATCTTCGGCCCCGATCATCGCAGTGCCTGAGTAAGTCCTGGGCTGAGCAGAGACTGCACAAACTCATGTTTCTGCAGCACTGCTACAAATGCAATTGCACACCTGCACACAGCAAATACCCTCCCTCTATAAGAGGTGACTGCCTGATCATAGGGATGCAAAAAATGCACCCTAGCGATCAGGTCTGAATTACCGCCCGTAGTCCCACTGCACAAAAGTGGAAGCAAGGAAGCGGCAAACAACTACAGACCAGAAAGAGTTGTAGATTATCTTAAATCCATCAATTTACAGGATCCCAAACAGCGTGGATTCACTGGGGAAAGATCATGTCAAACAAATCTTATTGACTTTTTTTGACTGTGTGACTAAAGTGATGGATAAAGGTGGAGCTGTGGATATAGCTTATCTAGACTTTAGTAAGGCTTTTGACACTGTTCCACATCGCAGACTGCTAAATAAACTTGAAAGTTTGGGATTGGATACTAGAATTATTGAATGGATAAGATCTTGGTTGCAGGATAGAAAACAGAGAGATGTGGTAAATGGAGTGCATTCGCAGGAGGGAATGTGACCAGTGGAGTAGCCCAGGGATCTGTACTTGGACCAGTGCTTTTTAATATCTTTATTGGTGACATTGCAAATGGCATTAAAGGGAAAGTTTACCTTTTTGCAAATGACACAAAGGTATGCAACAGGGTAGACACACCAGGTGGGGTAAAACAAATGATTGAGGATCTAGGTAGACTAGAGGAATGGTGAAGAATGTGGCAATTAAAGTTTAATGCCAAAAAAATGCAAAATCATGCACTTGGGTCTCAAAAATCCAAAGGCTAAATATAGTATTAATGGCACTATACTGGAAACTACTGAGGAGGAAAGGGATCTAGGCGTCACTATTTCAGGTGACTTAAAGGCAGGTAAGCAATTAAACAAAGCAATGAGGAAAGCTAGTCAGATCCTTGGCTGCATTGGGAGAGGAGTCAGCAGCAGAAAGAAGTAATAATGCCACTGTATAGGTCATTGGTACGGCCTCATCTAGAATACTGTGTTCAATTCTGGAGGCTATATCTTCAAAAGAATATGAATACATTAGAGACTGTACAAAGAAGGGCAACTAAAATGGTGCATGGCCTACAAAACATACCCAGAAAGACTAAAAAATCTCATTATGTATAGTTTGGAGCAGAGAAGGGAAAGGGGGGACATGATAGAAACTTTCAAACATATCAAGGGTTTTAACAAAGTCCAGGAGGGAAACATTTTCCAAATAAAGAGAAGCAATAGGACACGAGGACATGCACTGAGACTGGAGGGGAGGAGGTTCAGGGGAAATTTGAGGAGAAATTACTTCCCATCAGATATGGTAGAGGCTAAGACAGTAGAGCTGTTTAAACATGCATGGGATAGACATAAGGATATCCTTACAAAGAAATAAGGATTAGATAAGGTTTGAGATAAAAATATGGTAGTAAAAAAGGGGCAGACTAGATGGCCAAGTGGTTCTTATCTGCCGTCAAATTCTATGTTTCTATGGAGTACTCCAGGGATCTGTACTTAGACCAGTTCTCTTTATTATCTTTGTTGGTGACATTGCAAATGGTATTGAAGGAAAAGTATGCCTTTTTTGCAGATGACACAAAGATATGCAACAGGTTAGACACACCGGGAGGGGTAAAACAAATAATTGATGAGCCAGGTAGACTTGAGAAATGGTCAAGAACGTAGCAACTACAGTTTTATGCTAAAAAATGAAATGCACTTGGGTCACAAAAACTCAAAGGCTAAATATAGTATCAATGGTACTATAATGGAAACCAGTGAGGAGTAGAGGCGTAGCTAGAGTTTTTGGAGCCCAGGGCAAGCTCAATAATGGCACCCACCCCCCAAAAAAAAAACCACTACAAAAGGAAAGTATGTGCACACGCCACCGGTGTCACTGTATATAAAGATGTCAGGGTGTGTATGTATAGATGTAGGTGCAGTGGTCGAAGTAGAATTTTTGATGGGGGAATGAAAAAGTGTAGATAGCAAATATGCCCGCGCTCCGGAAAAGGGGGCGTGGTCACTCAAAAGGGGCGTGTCCTTCAGTGTAGTAGGACCCCTTATACTATCTAGTACTGGTGCCCCTTTCACATTACCCCACACGGTATGAGCCGAAATTCACATTACCCCACACGGTATGAGCCGAAATTCACATTACAGCACACGGTATGAGTCGAAATTCACATTACCCCACACGGTATGAGCCGAAATTCACATTATAGCTCATGGTATGAGCCGAAATTCACATTATAGCACACAGTATGAGCCGAAATTCACATTATCGCACACAGTATGAGCCGAAATTCACATTATAGCCCACAGTATGAGCCAAAATTCACATTATAGCATACAGTATGAGCCGAAATTCACATAATAGCACACGGTATGAGACGAAATTCACGTTACAGCACATGGTATGAGCCAAAATTCACATTATAGAGTGAGGGGATCCTACCCTCTTAATTAACAAGGCCTATGGGGCACTGTGGTGAGGGGAGCCTACCCCCTTAATTAACTAATCCTGCGGGGCACTGTGGTGAGGGAAGCCTACCCCCTTAATTAACTAATCCTGCGGGGCACTGTGGTTAGGGGAGCCTACCCCCTTAATTGACTAATTGCAGAGTTTAGCAGTGGAAGAGTTGCAGCGCTTTCTCACCCCAAGCTGCGGCGCTTCTGCCACCTCCGACACTCCACATCTTCGGTGCCACCCGGGATGCAGAGCACCGCACCAGGGATGCACCCTTTTCAGTGTGGTCTGCTGCGCTCTGAAGGGGTTCTTCTCTCCAGCTGCAGGATCCCGATGTGCGCCGTCCTCCCTGCTGTTACTGCCACGGTAAGCATTAGTATCATTTACCGCAGAGGCCATTTACTGAGGCATATGTATTAAACCTTGGGAACGGAGATGCCCTTCTCACCATACAGCTGTGTGGCCGAGTCGGGCAGGGGGACAGCCAGCAGCAGCATGCCGGATATCAGCAGCCGAGGATGCGGGCTGTACATAATTGAGGCAGCTGGATATTCAGCAGTGCTGAGAGTCTCCGGAGCCCGCACCCCCGGAGCTGCAGTACACCGGCAGAGGACACCCATCCCCCGAACCCTGCGTAGCCCAAAGCCGGAGATCGTCAGCATGTTGAACGTGGAAGCAGAAGTTGCTTGTTGCCGGTTAACATGCTGCCGATCTCTGGCTTTGGGCTCCGCACAGCTCCGCACGTGCCTTATAGCCCGCACCCTTGGCTGCTGATATCTGGCATGCTGCCCCTGCTGCTGGATTTCCACCCGTCCAGCTCGGCCACCCAGCTGGATGGTGAGAAGGGCATCTCAGTGCCCGTGGTTTAATACATATCCCTCTTCGGTAAACGTCCATTAGTACATCCCACCCACACATAGACTGCCCCCCCCCCCACACACACACACTGTAGATTACACACACACAGACTGCCCACCCCCAAACCCCACACACACCCACTCAGACTACACACACATTCTCATACTTTCCCCTCCCCCACACACACTGGACTGCAAAAATTGACACACACTCACACTGTCCCACACACACACAATTAACACACACGCACACTGTCCCACGCACACACAATTAACACACACACGCACTGTCCCGCACCCCCCTCCCCTCTCCTCCCCTCCCCTCTCCCAACAGGAAAGTATAAACTGCTTTAAACTCTTTAGCCCGCTCACCTGTACTTCCGAGGCTGCGCACCCCCGAGGTCGCGCACACGCACGCGTACCTCCGAGGTCACGATCACGCATGCGCGCACGCACAATGTACACTTTGCAGGGGGGGGAGTAGGGGGAGGCTCCTGGCTGCTGCTGCCTGTCCAGTGTGACAGGCACAGCAGCCGGGGAGACAGGGAGAGCGCCGCGGGTAGCGCCGGCAGAATCCCTGTCGCATAGGGCAAGCGGGCCGTGCAGGTGCTGGTGGCGCCCCCCTCTGTTGGGGCTGCCACAGCGCCCAGGGCACGTGACCTGCTCGCCCTGTGCTAGATACGCCTCTGCTGAGGAGGAAAGGGATTTAAGAGCCACTATTTCAAGTGACTTAAAGGTAGGACAACAATGCAACAAAGCAATGAGAAAGGCAAGTTACTTGCTTGGTTGCATAGGGAGAGGAATCAGTAGCAGGACAAAAGAAGTAATAATGCCACTTTATAGGTCATTGGTAGGGCCTTATCTGGAATACTGTGTCCAGTTCTGAACATCATATCTCCAGAAGGATATAAATACATTAGAGAGTGTACAAAGAAGGGTGCATGGCCTACATCACAAAACATACTCAAAAAGACTAAAAGATCTTACCATGTATAGTTTGGAGCAGAGAATGGAAAGGGGGGACATGATAGAAACTCAAATAAACCAAGGGTCTTAAGAAAGTACATGAGGGAAACATTCTTCAAAGGAAGAGAAGTATTAGACCTCGAGGACATACACTGAAACTGGAGGTAGACAGGTTAAGGGGAAATTTAAGGAAAAATGACTTCACGGAAAGGGTAGAGGATATGTGGAATTGCCTCCCATCAGAGGTGGTAGAGGTTAAGACAGTAGAGCAATTTCAACATGCTTGGGATAGGCAAATGAATATCCTTACAAAGAACTAAGGTTACAAAAAGGGTTGAGATTACCTAAAGGATAAAAAAGGGGCAGACTAGATGGGCCAAGTGGTTCTTATGTGCTATCAAATTCTGTTTCTATGGCAACACCACTCAAAAATCCAAGTGTCTCTCCCCAGAAGGGGTACATGCACGCAAAAATAACGAGAAAGGGCTTAAGCACTGTGGGAGGCAAACTTTTGTTAAATAACTTTATTATTACTGTTTCCCCAAATACACAGCGCTGTAACTAAAATGTATATTGTAATAACGACTTATAACTTCCATAAATAGAATTATTTTTATTAAACTGGGAGTTGACTATATGAATGAGGAAGTAAATTCTGACCATATTTTCTTAACTTTGTACTTTAAATACTATGACACTCCGCTCATGAAATCAGCTCTCTTTTTTATTCATGCGCTAACTGAATTTCTCCTACAAGCTAATGACAATGCTCTCTACTATATTATTACAGTATTGTGTAAGCCAGTGGTTCCAAAACTCAGCCCTCATGGCACCATAATAGTCCAGGTTTTAAGGATATCCATAACTGAGCAGAGATGGTTAAATCATATTGGCTGAGGTACTAATTAAGTCACCTGTACCCAAGCATGGTTATCCTTAAAGCCTGGACCGTTAGGGTGCCTTGAGGACTGAGTATGGGAATCTCTCTATTGTTCCATCCTGATCAGTCAGTCTGTTTATATATGCACTCCATAAACACATATTTTGGATGCTATTTCTGAAAGTGAATGTAATTGAGTCTGTGAAAATAAGCAGGGTGTGCTAGCTTGATTCTCCATGACTGCCACTAAACTGCGGTTTTTGTATGTTCTGTATGTATGGATTTGTAGTGTGTAGAGGTCAGGTCACTTGTTCACACAGGAAATTGGCAGGCCTTCAGCTTATTCTGTGAGTTTGAATAATTTAATTCACATTACTGTATGTAGTACTAAAAAGTAGTGACTAATTCTGGAATTATACCTCTTCATGTATTTACATTTGTTCCACTTTTGGGATCTACAGTTAAATCTGTATTTAACCTAATAATGTGCAGGTCAAGTTGGCATATAAAATGTGTTAGGTGTAAATAAACTTACAGATCCGCTAGGATAACTAATCTTTGTAGCCAAACCACAATTTCCTTCTTACAGTCCCCAATTGGTCTACTATATAACTTATATCAGCCCACATCTGTTTTCATGTGTGAACAGGGTTTTTTCCCATTTATACTCACTACTGCCCCCATGGACCACTCAAGTTAATACCAACAATAGAGTGCTACGGTAGGTGCTGTGTAAGTATTAAGGAAATGCAGGTGCTAGAAAAATAGAAGATCATTTTCAAGCACAAGATAAGCACAATATAGCAGCTTTTTGTGCAGCTGTGCTTAGATTTCTATTGTGTGCATAGGTTTGTGGAGCAAGATGGTGCAGCAGTTTTCACAGTTAGAATGGAGGTTGCATACAGCAAACGCAATTGCTAGTGAAGTACAGAGTATTTGATTTCATTTATGCAGAATCTAATATTGCAGAGTGAGATTATTGCTATGAAATAAAGGAATGGAGAGGGATTAGGGTTATGACCTAATTTTTTTGATTAACAGATAGGTGGCATGACCAGTGGTGTTGCCAAAACTGCAGTCAGTCATGCCCCTTTATATGCCAACCTCAGAACTCAGTCACGATCCTTTATATGATAGCCTCAGAACTCCTCAGTCATGCCCCTTTATATGCCAGCCTTAGAACTACTCAGTCATGCTCCTTTATATGCCAGCCTCGGAGCCCCCTCAGTGGTACCCCTTTATATGCCAGCCTCAGAGCCCCCTCAGTCATGTCCCTTTATATATCAGCCTCAAAATCTTCTCAATCATGTTATACCCCAGGCCTGAGAGCCACATCATGCCAGCTTAGAGCTGTGATACCCTCTTCAGCTTGTATTGACTTACCTTCATCACCGAAAGTTCATTCAGATCCTATGTTTGAATAAATGTACTCTTTTCCAAAACTACAGTATGTTCTCTCTGTCTGGTGGCATCCACTATCCGCCACACACTGAGTCCAGTGAAGCCCACTGCCAGAATTTTTACTTAGAGGAGGTAGGTAATGGAGCTGACTGGAGGCAGAGAAGCAGAGAGGGTCAGCCCAGCTGGGATGTACTGACAGTGATGTCGCCAATGCTGTGCCTAGACAGGAATTTAGGATGTTGCCTGTCTGGGATGAGCAAGCATTCAGAGTAGAGACAGCGTCTCATTCCTGGGCTGTCCAGAAGACGAGTGTTAGAGGGTGCATTCTTCAGGCATCCCCACTACTCAAATGGACTTGAATCCTACACCAGCTCACAGCTGGCACATATTGGATTGCAATCTATATGTTTAATTAGACAAACAGTTCTAATGCACAATGTAGTGTTAAATAAAAAATAATGGGCAGAGCTGGTTCAAACACATACTAAAGAGTATGTTGATGATGATCATCAGCACTAGCTAGCTGCTTCTGATTGGGTTTTTGCAAATTTACCTCTGAAGTTTTTCTTCATTATATGCATCTATTGCATATATTATAAGATTGGGATGCATTCAGCATAGCGGTATTCGGGATGCCGGCAGTCAGAATCCTGACAGAGCTCACAATGCTGATGCTGGAATCCCCAACATAAGTATGTCGCGGCTGGTTAGGGTTAGGCTGCAGGGGTGGGGTAGGTTTAGGCAGAATAGGGGAGGTTAGGGTTGGGGGGGCTTAGGGTTAGGCTGCAGGTGTAACACCCTTGGAAGTTGGCAGGGTATGTCTAAGTGGTTGAGAGAGGTTTCACAGGCTATGTGACAGACCTTTCCCCTGAAATATTGTTCCCTGTACCTTGTCTAGTAGTACTGTTCACAGAGAGGTAGGATAGATTGATATGAATCAGAAGTGAGTCAGCAATTCTATCAGGACGTCTTTTTATTGATCTGCAATGACCTCTGCATTTGCAATGATTCATTGATTAAAGTAAGTTACTTTGGTTGTAAATCACAAAAAGGAGACTTTGGCATACAACAAGAATAGGAACATACAATTCAATACAGTTCAAACCACAAAAGATCATCAAATATGCAAAATGCAAGTAATTTGAATCACAGAAGAATTATAGTTGGAATCTGGATGACGAACAACTGGAATCACAAATGAACATAAAATCATTGGAATCATGAAATAATATCAGACACTGTGGGGTATATTTACTAAAATTCGTATTTGTACCGATTTGGATTGAGATTCATCACGAATGACATCGAATGTGTAATTGTGCAACTTTTTGAATTTTTTACGACTAATTTACTAAGCTGTCGTATTTTTCTTTTTCGCGATTTCCGATGTCGATGTCATTCGTAGTTTTGTAAGGTAGAATGCGGCCGATTTAGTGGTTTTGCGGCCGTGTTATGTGGTTTTTTTACGACTGCGTCACATTTTGGTTACGGCAGTGTTTGTCCGTTCACTGCCGCGTTTTTTTCCTAAGTTTTGTTTTTTGTCACTCGTCCGTGATTGGTTTGATTCGTGATGGAGGAGTGTCTGTGCACATTACTATAAAAACGCCCCAAACCGTCAGCACCTCGTGGGTTTAGCTAGTGGAGAGATGAGAGGAAGGTGTGTTAGGAGTTGGAGAGTTATTTGGAGTTTGTGGAGGAGTTGAGGAGTTTTTTGCGATTGTTGAGTGCTGTACTGTGTGTGTAAGTAGTCTTGTCATACTTGTTGTGTAGTTATTTAAAAGTTTGTTTGATTTTTTGTGATTGTTTTTTATTTAACGTCTATTGTCATTGTTTGTGAGTGAGTGTGTGTGTGTGTGTGTGTGTGTGTGTTTGGTGTGTGGTGTGTAGTGGTAGTGGAGGAGTGTGTTTATTGTTTTTTTTTCTCAGTGTTATTTGTTGTTTGTCCTGATTATGTCCCAGTCAGAGGTGAGTGAGGTGGAGGAGGTGAGTGAGAGGGAGGAGGTGAGTGAGGTGGAGGAGGTGAGTGAGAGGGAGGAGGTGAGTGAGAGGGAGGAGGTTAGTGAGGTGGAGGAGGTTAGTGAGGAGGAGGGGGTGGCTGCTGCTGCGGCCTCCAGTGATAGTGATGGTGTTGTGGCTCCGCAGCCACGCACCACTACAAAGACTGGCCGCTTTGGTGCGGGAGCTGATGAGGCATCATCGGCAGTTGTTTGGCCATGATGCTGCAAAGGTGTCGTCACGCAGGAAGAGAGTTCTGTGGAGGAAGGTCATTGCGGCTGTGAATAGTGAGGGTGTGGTGAGGCGAACCGAGGACACGTGCCGTAAGCGTTTTTACGATATAAAGCGCCGTGTCAAGGCGAAGATGGCCAAGGAGGCTAAATCGGCCCGCCAAACCGGGGGTGGACCCCCCTTCCGTGCATCTTACCGCGATTGGGAGGAGCCTGTGCGTGCACTCATTCCGCAAGAAGTGGTTGGTGGCACTTATGTCCGGGATTCCGATCGGCCAAGGCAGGATGGTGAGTTATTTGTGTTTTTTTAAAAACAATTTAAGCATGTGTGCTTTGTCCTTAGTTGTCTGAAATGTCTTCTTGCTAATTGTCGTTGTCAGTTTGTTCATTCTTCTAATGTGTTGGTGATGTAGTGCAGGCCTGGTCAACCTGTGGCTCTCCAGCTGTTGTGAAACTACAAGTCCCATCATGCCTTGCCACAGTTTTGCTATTAGGGAATGATAAAACTGTGGCAGGGCATGCTGGGATGTGTAGTTTCACTACATCTGGAGAGCCACAGGTTGGCCAGGCCTGATGTACTGATTTTTTTTTTTTTGTTTTAAATATTACTGGTTGCCTTGGAGTTTTTCTGGTGTTGTAACTCAAAAGTAAATGTTTGTAGGTGTGTTGTAATGATTTAAAATTTTTACATTGTAAACAAAGGTTTTTTGTAAATACATTTCATCTCATTTATGATTATTGTGTGTTGTTATGGATTGCCCTTTGTGTGTTTGATGTGTTTTTGATTGCATATTTGGTTGTGATGTTTCCAATTTTTACAAGATATTTTGGACTAGTGTTTTATTATTATTAACCCAAATTGGGTCCTGAGTGTGCAATATTGTGGTTGTGTCAAGCTACAACGTTTTGTTTTTAAGTAGTATAATTGTTTGCATTATGCGCCTTTGATTTTTTATATTTTTTAAAAATTCATGCTAATTTAAAGAATACGCAACCAATGACGTCAGGCAGAAAATCATAAGCATCGTTTAGTTTAATTCTCATCAGGTACCACATATGTTTACATCACAATAAGGAATTTGCAAAAATATATCTCCAAAATAGTATGTCCATAAGGACATTCTTCATATTTCAACAGTACGCCAGAGAAGCAGCACAGCCAGGCCACATCCCACACTGCCGAGAGATGCAGATGGTGGCAATGCCGGTAAGATTTAACTGTATACACATATTCTGCAAACACATTGAAACACAAAATGTTAATGTTTATCTTATCACACAGGTTCTTCTTCGGCTAATCCACCAACACTAAGGCACCCATCACAGGGCTCGGTTACTGTGGCAACGAGGCCACCCAAGAGACGCCGTCTTGAGGCTCCAGCTCCAGCACCAGCATCACCACCCCAACGGCGCATCTCCGCAGTGTCGGCCGTGCCACCACTAGTTCTATTGGCCAGCCCCCAAAGTGAGGATCCACAATCCCCGCAGTTGTCTGGTGAGTAAACATAACAATTACGTGTAAATAAGTAAACAAACAGTGTTGTTGATTTATTAACCTGGAGAAGGCATAAGGAAGTGAAAAAACACTGATATGTGCAAGGTGATAAAGGCAGCAGTGCAAAACAAACACAACTGTTAATGTACATATTGGATCTGTTTGCCTTGTGCCTTTCTCACCTTGCACATATCACTGGTTTTTCACTTCCTTATGCCTTCTCCAGGTTTATACATCTGCCCCACTGTTAGTACATCGAAAATTATAATACACTAATGACCAGTCATCCTTGCAATAATCAACAACAACAAGCAGATGGTGTTAAGGTATTTTTAGATGGATAATTGTCAGATGGGATGTTGGTCATATCAACACTTTTTTGACACAAAATGTTTGAAGTAAAAAAAAAACAGAAATGTTAAGTCTCATCCAATTGTTTTGCATGGCCAACAACACCACTTCTAAACATAGGGCACCTTAATACTTTTTCATCCATTGTTAATGTGTATATTTTAGGCCACTATATTTTTTTTAGTTTTTGGCAAACCACTGACTGCCTTGAACAATGTATGAGTGTATTGGCCAACACATTTATTTTATTGTGTGTGTTGTTACAAAGGAAGCTTCATACCCAATATGTAAATGTAGTACTTTGTATTTGTTAGAGTTCTTCGTGTTTAAACATTAATTATGGCTCAGAATCCTACTATACCCCCAAAAACAAAACAAATGAGTAGTGAACTTTAGAAGCCACATATTTCTAAAAAAAAGGTGAGCAACATAGTTAAGTTTATGCCACAATCTATTTAGCAATTACAACATTAATATTAAGAAGTAATGCATGTTGAGGTAAAGCTATAGTAAGACCAATGCTACATATTTACTAAATAGTGGCTATCTTCAACCCCATACAGACCCAGGCATCATCACCGAGGATGCCCAGCAGGAACGTGACCAGGAGACCTTCACACTCCACCTGCAGCCCATCGATCCGACTCAGACAACCACGCAGCAGGACATACCCCAACCACCCCAAACATCCCACAGCCCCCAATTGAGCACAACACAAGTTGACACACAAATGGGCCCTGAGTTTTGGAGCCGTTGGTCGTCACAACAGGCGCAATACTGCGCAAGCCTCAACACCCTCACCCAATACCTGTCAAGTCTGCCCCATCATTTGCCTAGACTGAGTCGCAACTCAGGCAGACTTATAGTGCAGGTGGGCCGAATTGCGAACTCCATGGAACAGATGAGGGCAGACAACACCCAAATGCAGTCAAACCTCCAACGCATCTTGGATGATCAGCAGCGGCAACAACAATCACTTATACAGATCATACAACACAATCAAATGATCAACGACAACCTCTCACGCATGATAGCTAACAACACTGCCGCTAACACTCAGCTCACAGCAAGCTTGAACAATCTAAGCCAAAGCCTTAGTGTGTTGGCATCACACCATGCCACATCTAGTTCAGGGACAACGACACCAAGCCACACCCCAGTTCATTCCCCAGTCCGACGCTCAAGTTGAACCCGCACCAACGAGCCAGCACAATCCTCGGCACCCAGCACACAAAGAAAAAAACATTAATAATGTTCGGTCAGAATATATTGACCATTACAGTGTTTTTTCTTTTAGATTGGTCGCAAAAAGTTATGTGTTAAAATTAATAAATTGTGAACACGCAATATGTGTATTGTTTTAATTAGCGCCACAAACCACATGCACATTAGTGTCTTGGGCCAGATGTGGATTGTTAGAAATATATTGCCTGCCCCTAGGTGTACTCAACTCAACATGTGTGTAAGCTATGTCACCCAGCACATTGTCCATGGCCGCAAGATTAGATAAAGCTACCCTGACTGCATAACACTACGACTCCTGGGTAGGGAAGCAGAGAGAGGCATCTATGTAGCCATCCAAGACATCCAAAACCTGAGTGGCCCTTCAAAAATTAAAGGTGAGTGTCATGACCTGTAATCAATACAATACTGTTTTCTATTACATTACAGAAGCTCCACTTAAACATAGACGTGTATGTATGTTTTAACTCACCTGAATTAAATATTTTTAAAAGGTGGCCTGTGAGATACTAATTACATTGCCAGTCACAGGCTGGAAGCTGCCGGTAGCCATAAAGTGCAACACAGGCAGGAGTTTGGGCAGGCCTGAGACAGAGCGATAGCGTACTGTCTCGGGGTCTAGGGTCAGTTTGACAAGGTCATACAGAGGGAAAAAAATAATTACATTTAGTCTGAGCATCTGTATAACATGGTCATCAGCAATTTTGTTTTCATTTAAAGTCACACAAAAAAAACAAGCCATGGCCAGCCTATGCGGAACATGTACAACCTGCTTACCCTGTTTATTTTCCTGGCCAGGGTTAATTGTAGCCTCATGGAGCAGTGTCAGGTATCCCCCAGCAAACAAGACAGCAGTACTACACACAGTAGCAGCCATTTCAGATTGAGAGTGGTGAAAAATGTGCTTGGGCCCCTTTTAAAGGTCCAAAAAGTCAGGTGTGACTAATGTAGAATTGAAAACACATGTAAACATGCTTCTCAAAAGCAGGTCTACTTTTTTTTAGGCTTTTTGTACGATTAGTAATTTTTTGCGGCCGCAAATCCATTTTCACGGTTGAGATTTCAAATACGAATGCTTAGTAAATGACCGAGTTCTAGATCTAAACAGCCGCGTTTGACCGAAAATGTATTAATTCGTATTTTTACTACACAGCCGTAATAAAAATACGAATGCCCTCATCACTGCCGTGATTTGAGTTTAGTAAATTCCCGAGATGACACTTTGAAGAAAAAACACCATCTCGGTCAAAATCGGGAGCTTAGTAAATTTCCCTATGTGTGTTCCATTCTATAATGTGATGACAAGAAGAATGATAGCAGTATACTCAATAATCTTAAATATTAACTTTCTAGCTCTCCCTAGCCAAAGTAACAAATATCTTCACTGGCAAATATCATTGGAGCTCTGGTTGAAGCCTACTGCACCACAGTGTGTCAATGGAGGAATGAGACACAAACCTTGGGGAAATCCTGGGTTAGGAAAACAATGATGCTTAGTCTTTTATTCAAAGAGGCTGTAGCTAGCGAAGGAATAGTAGGGCCCCCTTACAATTGCTCACTCACAATGAGGGACTCTTGGATAGAACAAACTCAGTCTTTCTCAGCTGTAGGGCTTAATCTGTATTTGCATAAGTAACTCAGTTCTACCAGAAATAACAATCTGCCTTCCCTTGTATAAAACTCCTTCTTTGAAGCACAAATATCTGCTTCTGGGTTCACATTAAACTCAGTCTTTTATTTGCAAAATATGCTGACTGAGCCCTTTAAATACTGCTCAGTCTGTAACAAGGGTGGTGGAGGCTGAAGGGTACACTGGTCTGTGGCTGAGCTACCAGTTTCTTACAGTACTCACTCAGACCCAGGGAACGCAGGTATATGCTGGCTGCACCTGCTGCAAATGGTTCCTCGCTGTCTCAAGATGGCCATGGCATCCACGCCTCTCACCAGGCCTGGCGGTGTCCAATGTACGGCTGTGGCGTCTCAATGCCAGAGAAGCACTTGGCTCTCCAGTATCACCTCACTTCTATCAGCAGCACTGCTCTCACCGCCCAGCATCAAGCAGCGACTTAACTACCACTCCGCTCTGAGTTCCCCTGCCTACCAGCACCTCTTTCCTCCAACAACACTCCACCTTCTTCTTCCTAACAACCTTTGCTTCTCCCAGCTGCCACTGTCCAATCAGCTCCACGTTATCGGACCCAGGGCCTGTGCAAGGTTTCTTAACACCCTAGGCAAATCTTTGGTGTAACACCCCGCGCACCCTCACATACTCAGCCCCTCAGGTGAAAAAGTGCAGGTGAGGCATCTTGTTAGTTTCACAGCCACCGCCTGATAGAATTTGTTGGCAGATAATAACCACATGGCCTGTGTTTTTCCAAACACTCCCAGAAAGCGGTCAGTTGACACTCACAAACACCTTCTTCCTGTCAATCTCCTTGCGATCCGCTATGCAAATAAATTCTTTGTTAAATCCATCGCTCAGCAATGATCCGATTTGTACCCGTGCGACGCGCCTGCACATTGCGGTGCATACACATGCGTAGTAGTTACCTGATCGCTGCGATGTGAAAAACGGCATGCACAGGAGCCCAGGCAGCCTGTCGGCTGTAATGGCCGTCGGGCACCTCCCTCGGCGGCTAATCGCCTAGTGTGTAGGGCCAATAACTCCTTTAGCATATATGTACCTTGTTTATTAAATAGTGTTACCAAACAATGAAAACAGTGTCAAATATTGAGGACGCATATACTATACTATAATTTTGTTATGTTGAATTAAATGATCTATAAACTAGGCGTCACTACTTAAAATTTACTTATCAAATCATATCTATTGTGAACTGATAAATGAAGGAGCCAACAGGAGCCCAATTGCGGGGGAAGGATGGGGGGGAAGGGGGGGAGAGGTCAAGATGCAAGCGCCCAATAGAGGGGGGGAGCAGGTGATAAGAGGGAGCCAAATTGCGGGGGGGGGGGGGGAGAGAGAGGAGCGGGTAATAAAGTGCAGGAGCTCAACAGAGGAAGTGGGCGGGGGAGCGGAGTGGGTGACAAGAGGGAGCCAAATCGCGAGAGGGGGGGGGGAGAGGAGCGGGTAATAAGATTCAGAAGCCCAACAGAGGAAGGGGGGGAGCGGAATGGG
This sequence comes from Pseudophryne corroboree, assembly GCF_028390025.1. Lineage (NCBI taxonomy): Eukaryota > Metazoa > Chordata > Amphibia > Anura > Myobatrachidae > Pseudophryne > Pseudophryne corroboree. The sequence goes on along the minus strand of NC_086447.1, from coordinate 293,146,538 downwards.
TGATAAGAGGGAGCCAAATTGCGGGCGGGGTGGGGGAGCAATTAACATTATGCGGCACGCGGGAGCCCAATAACGGAAGGGGGAGCGGGTAACATACGGGTAGCCGGGAGCCCAATCGCTGGTAACAGGGAGCTGAGGCATGCGTGAGCTAATTAATGGAGAGGGGAGCGGGACAGCGGGTAAAATACGGAAGCCTGGAGACCAATCGCGCGCGCGGGGGGGGGGGTAGACCGGTAGAATTAAGCAGCGGCTTGCGAGAGCACATTAATGGAGAGGGGAGCGCTGCGGGACAGCAGATAGCATACGTGAAGCCAATTTCCTATTGCCTCTTCAACAGCCTGCTGAAGCCAGGAGACCAATCGCGGGGGGGGGGGGGGAGCGGGTAACATGAAGCGGCATGCAGATGCGGGAGCCCAATAGCGGAGAGGGGAGCGGATAACTTATGGGAGGCCAGGAGCAGACCGGGGAGCCCAATACATTCACTCACGTTATACACAGTTTCAGTGGTGGCTGGGCGGCGACGACATCCCTGGCTGCTCCTCGTCTCTTAAAGAAGAGGCGCTTGGCTGAGCTGAGGCAAGGGAATAATGACGAAAGAATCCTCTCATCGCCAGTGTGTGGTACCGCCCTCCAGTGGCCGCCGCCCATAGGCAGCTGCCTAAAGCTGCCTAGTGGTTGCGACGGCCCTGATCGGACCATGAGCTGCACTTAACTCCTCCTATGCCAGTTCTTCTCCTGATGCAGAGCTGCAAGTAAGACTTTCTTAAAAGGACACACACACCATTCATCCGGGGTGCCACACTGGTACGGAGGGTTAAGGGGGTAGAGGGATACAATACTCACCTACAGTAGCAGGTGTAAGGATTCTGTGCATCAGGATGTCACTGTTGGTCTTCTGACCACCGACATCCCAAGAGCCGGCATTCTGTACCCAACCCGTATGATTTTGTGGCCTTATTTTTTTTTTATAAGTTTTGAAAATGTTTAAGATATCATTTGTATTATAGAATATTTATTTTATTGAAATCATATTTCAAAGAGATCGATTTTTTCACTATCAAAACATATGTTAAAAATACTGGTGCCAAGTTGGATGCATCTTGAGATGCCTATGCCTCAGCATATGTGTTTATTATGGGGGTCATTCCGAGTTGATCGCTAGCTGCCGTTGTTCGCAGCGCAGCGCTCAGGCTAAAAATTGTAATTTCCGCGCATGCGTATGCACCGCAATGCGCAGGCGTGTCGTACAGGTACAATGAGCATCGTGGGTTTGCACAGTCTAACAAACATTCCTGTCGCACGGCCGAACACAGGAAGATTGACATGAAGTGGGCGTTTCTGGGTGTGAACTGACCATTTTCATGAAGTGCTTAGAAAAACGCAGGCGTGGCAGAAAAAACGCAGGCGTGGCTGGGCGTTCGCTGGGCGGGTGTGTGACGTCAAAATCCGTCCCACCGTCGTGAGATTTTGCAGGTGCTCTGCTGCACAAGCGTTCACACTTCTGCAAAGCTAAAATACACTCCCCAGTGGGCGGCGACAATGTGTTTGCACGACTGTTAAAAACTGCTAGCGAGTGATCAACTCGGAATGACCCCCATGTGCAGCTTTTAGAGCTTCATTTTGTACTCCTATAAAGATATACTGAGTTTCTCAGATAATTTTGAAAGTAAATGATTTATAGTACAGACCACAAATGCAATAAAATTGGGGATTCTTTTATTATTGATCCAAATAAATTATTCTATTGTAGGGAAAACACATCAAAATACCTGTAATACTTTTTATAATACATATTAAGAAGACTATTCTATATATTTGTAAGGTGTGCAGTCACTAATTTGACAATAACTATGTTGATATTCAAAATGTCACCAGAATGACAATTATGAGGTCGACATAGTTAAAATGTTGACATCTAAAATGTTTTCTTCTGAAAAATGTTAAAATGGACAGAATGTCAACATACTGTAGTGAAAATGTCAACATTAGTATTTGGGTCAGGCTTGGGTTTAGGGGTTAGGGTTAGGTTTAGGAAAAGACTTACCTGAAAAATATACAGTCGAGATTCTGACTATGTCGACATTTAATCAGTGTCAATATGAAGATTGTCAACATGTTGACATGTTCACTTTCAACACTGTGACCATGTTGACATTCACATGTGAAGATAGAGACATAGCAAATCTTCCCAAGCACTTCATGTTACATGTGTATTTGTGTTTCCTATCCATATGCATGTAATACCCCTTTCACACTGCCAATGCCGGATCCCACCCGGGAATTGGAAACGGGTCCCTCCCGGGTGGGATCCGGCACTGGTCGCTGCTGCTGGCTTCCCCGACCTGGCAATATGCCAGGCGGGTTGCCCGAGCAGCAGGAGGCGGAGCCGGCAGTGGGAGCGGAGGTGGTACTGGGAGATGAGATCATCTCCGCGCCGCCTCTCCCTGCTGTAGTAAACGGGTCCCGAGTCGCATCGACTCGGGAGCCCGTTTATGCAGCCACTGACCCGGTATTCAACCCGGGTATAACACTGCTTTATTCCCGGGTTGAGTTGCCGGGTCAGGCGACCCGGGATTTCGGCTATGCCCCTTTCACACCACACGCTGACCCGTGTCGACATGGCACTATGCCGGGTCGATACCGGGTTATTTGTGCGGTGTGAAAGGGGTATAATACAAGTGGAATTTACTGTAACAGTGTGCAATTAGACCACAGCTGATGTGTTGCACTAACCCTATGCATATGTGTGGAAAATCATACTCTACTGAGTGAACTTCTACTTATATCTTTGTTATATTCATTTAGATTTCTGAATGTCAGTTTAACATTTATGATCCAATAGCATTTTGAGTTTTTTTTTTACATCATACAGTACTATATCTATTAATAATAACAGATTCTGTCTTTAGGGGTCAATTCAATTAGACATGACTCACTTGTGTCTGCTATATGTCGCACTTATGGTACTGTTGAACTTAAGGATATTTGTTTGCAGGCCCATGAGTCTAGGATGAGAGCAAGCTGCAAAGGAGCTAAAGTTTAGGGCCGTTGAACATGTACTGTAGTATACAGCACCAAGTTGTTAGCAACAGATTCTTTAAGTACTGTAAGTTGCGAGGTGGATGCTGCATGTCTTGGACTTGTTTTTTCCAACACATCCCATAGATGCTTGATCAGATTGAGATCTGGGGAACTTGGAGGTCGAGTCAACTTCTTGAACTCTTTGCCATGTTCCTCAAGCCATTCCTGAACAATTTTTGATTTGTGGCAGGGTACATTATCCTGCTGAAAGAGGCCACTGCCATAAAAAAAATCCCATTGACTTGAAGGGGTGCTCTTGGTCTGCAACAATGTTTAGGTAGGTGGTATGTGGCAAAGAAACATTCACACGAATGCCGGGTCCTAAGGTTTCCCAACAGAACATTGACCAGAGACCCACATTTCCTCTGCCGGCTTGCTTTCTTCCCACAGTTCATCCTAGTACCATCTTTTCCCCAGGTAAATGAAACCCACACACCCGGCTGTCCATGTGATGTAAAAGAGTCAGTGATTCATCAGATCAGGCTACCTTGTTCCTTTGCTCCATGGTCCAGTTCTGATGCTCACGTGCCAATTGTTAGTACTTTAGAAGGGGACATGGGTCAGCATGGGCACTCTGGCTAATTCAAGGGGGGGCCACACTGCACGCTCTGTACCCATTCCTTCAATATTTACCTCTTACCTCAGCAGTGCTGCAGAAATCACCGGTAAAATGATGCAGTAGAAAAATCACTGGGATAATGGCCGCTGCACCATTTCCCCAGAGACCTGCGCATGCGTAGTAGACTCTGGCACTGCACCAGAGTCTACTCACTAATGTGCTGCTGGCTAGCGAGAAGGGGGCCTAAATGGAGACTGCACACAGGCCCCATTCTGTTATTACGCCCCTGCTGACAAGAAAATTACTGCCCACCCAAGATACTTGCAAGGATTCTTAAAAATTCTTTAAGAAAACCTGTGCTGTTGAGGAATTTACTTGTGTAATCAGTACAAATTGAATAGTGTACAAATTGTATGTGGACCCCTACAAAATGCTGCCAGAAGTGTTTTATTAGTTCATCAAAGTGCTTCTCATGATAAAACAAATGACTATGCTTTAGGCTTATGGACAGTGCAATGAGATATATTACTTTGGGGATTTGATACGTCTTGGAAAACTGTATGGTGGTCATAGATTACCCAGCTGTTCGTGTTCAATTCACTTGTTTTGTTGTTAGCCCCCATCAATGCTCAATTTAGTAAACATTTACATAAAGCCTCTTAATCAAACATGCCACAGATTGAGAATGAACTAACCAGTCACAACGTAGCACAATATGATCCCTTAATTAGCTATTAATGAATACAATATGTGCAGTTTGGAGCACATGGATTAGTCACTGTATACATTGCATTGTGTCTAGAGGCTACAAATAAGCTTGGATATAGATTGTTAACCATAAAGATGGTATGGCTGTGTACACTTCATTAGTTATGTTAGAAATGTCTGTACAAACCAGTCATTAGTAATAGAGCACAGCTAATCTTTATTTCAGTCGTCTGTGGAGTCTGTATAAAAAGTTCTCCATAGATGGCCTCTTGCTCTTAGACAATTCAGTGGGCATAGAAACTGAAGAAATTGTCTATTCTGCCCCAATGTCTAACAATATCCTTGGTGTGCATGCAATTAATAAATAGAAACAACATATTATTTATTATGTATTTATTAACAGTTTCTTATATAGCGCAGCATATTCCGTTGCGCTTTACATATGGGGATATGCAATATAAAATGGAAGTTGCTCAATCAGTTTCATAATATCCCTTAGGTGCTTGAAAGGGAGGGGTATTTCTAAGCCAGAAAAATACTCAAAACAGGTAATATGTATAATTACTGGTGTAAATACAATATAATAAGTTGCACTGGGCATAGCATAGCAGCCAATCAGTTGGATTTAAGTTATTTATTTATTACCAGTTATTTATATATAGCGCACACATATTCCTCAGCGCTTTACAGAGAATATTTGGACATTCACATCAGTCCCTGCCCAGTGGAGCTTAGAATCTATATTCCTACCACATGTACACACAGACACACTCACTCAAGGGTTAATTTTGGATGGGATCCAATTAACCTACCGGTTTATTTTTGGATTGTGGGAGGAAGCCGGAGTACCAGGAGGAAACCCACGCAAGTACGGGGAGAATATACAAGCTCCATACAGTTAGAGCCATGGTGGGAATCAAACCCATGACCTCAGTGCTGGGAGGCAGTAATGCTAAACATTACACCATCCGTACTGCCCCAGTATGCTACAAAATGGATTTTTCTATCACACAATTTTCATAAATGTCCCCATTGTGATTGCATGTATCATCTTAGTTATTTGTTGTGTTTTGCTAAATTTAAGATTGCAGCATGGGGTGTGGCATGACTTATCGATGATCAACAGTCTTCAGGTTGACATGAGACAGAGTCGAACTGTCAACATGCAGCATGTTGGCATGCTCAGCTTGTCAAGAAACAAAGATTTTCTGTGAATTGTTCAGTGGAGTGGAGTTTATGGAGCACACATGGACTAGTGTTTACTTAACACAGGGTCATTTAGTCTTTTGATTAGATGTTCATTTTACTTCTGCTGTAACCTTTGATAATCAGACCCACTATATCTTTCCATTCAGTCATGGGGGCAGTTGTCTGTGGTGGAAATATCCAAAGTGTGGAAAATACAAAGTGTGAAAATCTTTAAACTAACAGTTGAAAAACATTGGAGACCAGGTAATTTCACCAAATAACTTGCATAATCCTTATACACTAACCTAATTATCTATACTTTAATTCCAAAAACGGCATGTACTACAAACTGTGTTTCCTAATATCACTTCATGGAATACTTTCTAAAGCAGCAACATCCTTCAATATCACTGCAACTCATCTTGTGCACATTGCAGCCTCATTACTTTACTCCCCTCTAATTAATACTCACAAGCTTTTAACCTATCTATATATATTGACTATAACATCCTCAACCTGTCACCATGAAAAGCTATCACACACGTCCTACAACTATACTTAATGTCAGGACGCGAGACCTGCATTGACGTCCTAACGTCTGGCCTGTGCAACTAGTCACATAGTGTCACAAGTGAACCTGCTTTGCTCTTTTTGTGTGGCACAATCAGGCCCAGCATAATCTCAGCCGGTAACCAGTCTGGTCCTGCATATCCTCAGCCAGTAACCAGCCCAGTCCTGCATATCCTCAGCCGGTAATCAGTCCAGTCCAGCTTGTCTTCAGCTGATAGCCACTCTGATTCAGTGTCACAAGTGAACCTGCTTTGCTCTTTTTGTGTGGCACAATCAGGCCCAGCATAATCTCAGCCGGTAACCAGTCTGGTCCTGCATATCCTCAGCCAGTAACCAGCCCAGTCCTGCATATCCTCAGCCGGTAATCAGTCCAGTCCAGCTTGTCTTCAGCTGATAGCCACTCTGATTCAGCTTATACTTCAGCCAGTAACCAGTCCAGTCCAGCTTTATACTTCAGTCAGTAACTAGTCCGGTCCAGTTTATGCTTTAGCCAGTAGCCAGTCTGGTCCAGCTGTATTCCTCAGCTGGTAGCCAGTCCGGTCCAGCAACATCTCTTTAGCCGGTAGCAATTCTGGTTACGCTGTCTTCCTCAGCCGGTAGCCAGTCCAGTCCAGCAGCATCTCTTAAGCCAGTAGCCAGTCCGATTAGCTGTATCCCTCAGCCAGTAACCAGTCTAGTCCAGCTTTCTTCAGCCGGTAACCAGTCCGGTATATTTCCAAGGCGTGGTTCATAACCTTGAATTCATATCAAAGGCAGTTCTCACTGCTACCCATATCCCATACGAAAAAGAGCTATATTCAGCCTCCTTGACTCCAGCTCCAAGCCTCAGACCCTGGACGTCAGTCACCACCTTACTCAGGAACCTTGTGCACAAAACCATGACACTTACCTCTCTTTCCTTCTGCTTCTAATAGCTGGTGACATATCCCCAACTCCAAGTCCCATCTATATACCACACTCATATTCAGCTGATTCACAACGGAATGTAAATCCAACAAACCTTATAAACATCACGTGTCTCCCATCTGCCTCTAAGTCACTAAAATGTGCCTTATGGAATGAATGCTTTGTTTGCAACAAATTAACATCTATCCATGACCTTTTCATTAAAAAAACCCTCAATATGCTAGCTATAACAGAAACATGGCTCAAACAATCAGACACCGCCTCCCCTGGTGCACTTTTACATGGTTGGTTCCACTTCACACCCAATTCCAGGCCTGATAATAGTAAAGGTGGTGGGGTTGGAAAACTACTGTCCCACTGTTTCACATACACAGGTCTACCACTGTTTCCATCAATCACATTTACTTCATTTGAAATACATTCTATTAGAATTTTCACCCCTTTCTCTCTGTGAGTTGCTGCTATCTATCGCCCACATGGCAACCAAAAAGGTTTCTGGAAGATTTTTCTGTCTGGCTCCCTCACTTCTTATCCTCTGACATCTCCAACTTCAATATCACTATTGACAGTCTATAATTTCCCCATGCCTCCAAACTACTCTCTCTAACCTCCTCTCTCTGCCTCTCCCAATAGACTGATTCCTCTACTCATCAGGAGGGCCACTGCCTTGATCTTGTATTCACCAGACTATGGGGGTAATTCCAAGTTGATCGCAGCAGGAAATATTTTAGCAGTTGGGCAAAACCATGTGCACTGCAGGGGGGGTAGATATAACATTTGCAGAGAGAGTTAGATTTGGGTGGGTTATTTTGTTTCTGTGCACGGTAAATACTGGCTGCTATATTTTTACACTGCAATTTAGATTGCAGATTGAACTCACCACACCCAAATCTATCTCTCTCTGCACATGTTATATCTGCCTCCCCTGCAGTGCACATGGTTTTGCCCAATTGCTATCAAAAATCCTGCTGCGATCAACTTGGAATTACCCCCTATGTTTTGTTTCTGAATTTACTAACACTCCTTTCCCTTTCTCAAATCACAATCTTATAACCTGCATACTTTCCTCCATTACTTTAAACTCAATATCACTGAAGTCTACCAAACCTCCCCAAACCTGCAGAAATATTAACGCTATCAATTTTCAACAACTATCCACTTCTCTGCAACAAATATTCTCACCAATTTCTACATTCACCCCTCTAGAGACTGCTGTATCACACCTGAACCAGACTCTAGAAACAGCACTCGAAGTGGCTCCAGCTACCCATCACACTTGACATATGCTTAGATGTCAACCATGGCACTCTAAATTCATAAGACACCTACAAAAACATTCATGGAAAGTAGAACATCAGTGGCATAAATTTTGTAGTTCACCACTCTTATAGTAATGCTCTCTGGACACTGCCAAACAAACATACTTCCAATCTCTTATCTCTGCTCAAGCCTCTAACCCCTAGCGGCTTTTTTATACATTTAAATCACTTCTCATCAGTGACGTGCGGTGAGGTCTGTGGCTGGGGAGGCACTGGATGAATCACTAGCACCACCGTTCCCACCCCCCCCCCCCCCTTTAATATAAAAACAACACCAGGCTGAATCAGCCAGGGGGAGTAATGCCATAGCAGGGGAGACACTCGGTATGGGGTACCCCTGCTATAGCATTAAAAAAAAAAAACCCAGTCAGCCCAGTGCTGGAACTACTCAGAAAGTGAGGACCCCAGAAGAATTAAATGGGGTCCCCCCTCCTGAGCAACAATCAGCGCTATGCCCTGCACCCCTGATGGCGGTGGGTGCGGGGTTCATGCCATGTTAATATTGTTCTTTACAGGGGGCCTACAGGTCCCAGCAAGCCTGCCCCAGCATGCCGGCACTTGGAGAACCACAAGTGCCAGCAGCCTGGACATAAAGTGCCTGCTGGCACCTGTAGTCCACCTGTAAAGAAAATATTAAAATAAACACACAACACATTTTTTTTTTTAAAGTTTATTGTACAGATTCTTCACCTGGGGGGCGGCGGCCTTTGGGCAGCTCTTTTGCATGGCTGCCACCTCCCCAGGGCTTCCACAGCATCTTCTGGATTCACCTGGTGGGCGGCGGCCGTTAAGCTCTTTTGCATGGCCGCCGCCCATCCAGGACTTCCACGGCGTCTTCTGGCTTCACCTGGTGAGCAGCGGCTGTTAAGCTCTTTTGCATGGCCGCCACCCAGCCGGAACTTCCACGGCATCTTCTGGCTTCACCTGGTGGGCGGCGGCCGTTAAGCTCTTTTGCATGGCCGCCGCCCATCCAGGACTTCCATGGCGTCATCTTGCTTCAGGAGCTCTACTCTGCTCCTCCTCCGCCGTCGGACTGACAGCAGCTCCCTCGCACTGTCTTATAAGTCAGCCAGAGGGGGCGGAATGATGACGCAGTGAGTCGTGATTGGCTCACGGTGGCCATCTTGAATTTCAAAAAATGGCGCTGAGGCTCTCCGCTGCCGAACTCTGCAGAGTGGCTGGCAGGGGCTGGATTCTCTCGGATCCAGGTCTGCCGCCAGCCACCCTTTCCCTGCCGGGTCCCGCCGCCACGATGCCCACTGCGTCACGCCACCGCCTGTGCCCTCTGGCCAGTGGATCCAGTGGATCCGCTGGCCCAATCACATCTGGGGTCTGACAGGGGCGTGCATTCATGTGGGCTGAATGCACGCCCCTGTCATTGAGGCACCAGTATAGGTGCCGCTTTACCATGCATTTTCAATGGGCTTTTACAGCCCATTGCTTCACCCTGCCCGCCCCCCGCTGCCCGGACTTTAATGTTAGCAGCGGGAGGCACCTCTCCCGCTGTCTCCCACCCTAAACTGCAGGCATAGTCACACGGGGAAAATTATTAAAATAATAAAAGAAGATATTAATCACAGACTCTGTGTAATAAATATCTTCTTTTTATTATTTTAAACATTATGACAGGAGAGGCACTGCCTCCCCTGACTGCATGTCCCTGCTTCTTATCCCTCCCTCACCAATCCCACCAGCTACTATAAGGGCAGATCTTGCTTCCTATTTCAAGGACAAGATTGATAAGATCTGAAATGTAATGGTATGCTCTTCCACAGACAGTGACCTGCTCAATTCCCTTCCTGAACCCTCTAACACCTCCAGTGGCGCACCCCGGGGGGGGGGGGGGTTACGAGCACCCAGAAACCCCGCTCCACTAAAAAAAAAAAAACTTTTTTTTTTTTTTTTTTTTATAGCTGCATGAGTATTATTAATGGCTGTCTATCGTCCTTTGCAGCCTGCTGTCTTCCTGGTGGCACTTGTAAGTGCAATAAAAGTTTACTTTATTTTAATTATAGTACATATATATCCATGTGCATACATATATACACATGTATATACATACATACATATAAACACACACACATGATATATATATATATATATATACATGTGTATATATATGTGTACTGTACATATATATATATATATGTATGCATGTTTAATATGCTATGTATATGTGTATATGTATGTGTGTGTGTGTGTATGTATATATATACACACACACACACACACACACACACACACACACAGACACCCTAGTTTTACGGACCCAGCATATACTGGGTCACCTCAGTCCCCACCCCGGTGATTGGCTCCGCCCAGTTCTGGAAACCCCCCCATGCAAATCCTGCTTTTGCCACTGACCTTCTCTTCATTTGATCGCACAAAAGAAGATAAAATATCTGCACTCTTTTAATATGCCTATTCTACTACCTCTCCCATTGAACCAATACCCTCACAAATAAGTAAAAATCTGTCTCCTTTACTCATTCCAACTTTAGCTAAAATCTGTAATCTCTCTCTGTCTACTGGTATCTTTCCATCCCTATTTAAACTCCCATTCTGAAAAACAAAAATTCTGAATCTCTCATATTACCATCTCATCTCTCAGCTCCCATGCCCTTCCAAGCTACTTGAGAGACTTGCCTACACTTGCCTCACACACTTTGTTAACTCACACAACTTACTGGACCACTTCAGTCAGGCTTTCACGCCCAACTCTCCAGAGACAGCACTGACTAAGTCAGTGAATGATTTGGTCACTGCGAGTTCTAAAGGCCATTATTTCCTTTTTATTCTCCTTGATCTCTCTGCTGCTTTTGACACTCTCTTCTCATACAAACACTACACTCCCTAGATCTTGGTTCTCAACCTACCTATCTAATCGCTCTTTCAGTGTTTGTTTCTCTGAATCCACCTCCTCTTCATTGCCTCTATAAGGTTAATTATCGCAAGGCTCAGTCTAAGGTCCTCTGCTTTACTCAATCTATATCTCATCTCATGGTAAACTAATCAGCTCTTTCAGATTTCAGTATAATTTGCATGTGGATGATACTCAAGTCTACCTATCCTCCCCAGATTTGTCACCATCTGTATTGGGCTGTGTCACTGAATGCCTTTCTGCCATTTCATCTTTGTAATCATCTCACTGCCTCAAAAGTAGTGTTTCCAAAACAGAATTAATTATATTTCCACTGACCAATAATAGTTACCAAACTGACATCTCTATCACTGTTGATAGGTCAACAATCAACCCTACATCACAAGCTCACTGCCTAGATGTCAATCTTGACTCTGAACTGTCCTTTGTTCCCCACATTCAATTTGTCTCAAAATCATGTTACATACATCTAAGAAACATATCCAAAATACAACCATATCTTACACAAGACACAGCAAAAACTTTAATCCATGTACTCATTATCTCCCGCATTGATTATTGCAATAGTCTTCTGAATGGTCTTTCCAAAATTATGCGCTCACCAATACAATCCATTTTGAATGCAGGTGCAAGGCTAATTTTTCTCACTGGATGTTTATCGTCTCCGGATCCACTCTGTCAGTCCCTTCATTGGTTATCGGTATTCTACCGTATTCAATATAAAATACTTTTACTTACATACAAGGCTATTAACCAAACTGCACCAACATACATCTCTTCACTCATCTCAAAATACTACCCTACCAGAACTCTCCGCTCTGCACAAGATATGCATCTCTCATCCACACGTATTACTTGTTCCCACTCAGAATTACAGTACTTTATCCAGACTGTGTCTATTCTGTGTAATGCCCTCCCATGCACAATAAGACTCACCTCTAGTCTCCAAACCTTCAAACATTCCCTGAAAACGAACCTCTTCAGGCAAGCTTATCAAATTCCAGATCCACCCACATGACCTTCAATGCCTCCCTATCTAATTACATCCCCATTGTTGTTAGGGTCTCCTGCTCTGTGCTGCCACGTCGTCATGGCAACCGGGAGACAAGTGCTAGCGGAGTAACCTGAGCGTAGCTGATACTCCGGTTCGGGTCTTTTGCTGTGCAGTGGTTACAGGCTCTGTGCACAGCAGGGGATCCGGTGCTGGTTTTTGTGCTCACAGTCTGTGAGGTCTGAGTGGGGCGTGGACAGCACCTGCTATATAAACCCTCTTCTCAGGTTAGGCAGATGCTGCTGAATCTTTGTTGGTTAGTCAGTTCCTGAAAGCTAGCTAGTACTGTGTAAACTTTGTATTTGTTTGTTGCTTACTGCAAATAGGCCTTGGGATTTGGTATTACACTCTGCCAATCCAGACCTAGCAGTAAGACTGGAGTCAGTCGTTTAACCTGCTGGGGTTCTTTTGCTACTCTGTGAACCTAGCAAGTTTGCGGCTGTATTCTCAGACTTGCCTGCCAAAATCCTTTCTCACTGTGCAAGGTGTTCAGGTGTCAGTTTAGTGGCAGTAAGCTGAACCAGTGCACTGCAAGTGAGGACTAGGATTGTGGAGACTCTCCTTGTGTCTATTATTCCATCTCTGACCAAGGAGTTTACTGCCACACCCGTTGGTAACCCTTTAGGGTTTTGCTGTTGCCCTTAGCAACAGCATTTCGGGTTCTCTACGTATTAAATCACAACATCTCGCTTCTTTCCATCTGAGCATTCCTAATACTAGGGAGACACCCAGTTTCTTAGCCTTTGGGCTTCTCTGTTCACTTTGTGTTTATTTTGTTACCCTATCACCTTCTATGTATGTAATGTCATATTCCCCAGTCTGTCTGTGAGTTCATTTGTTTTGCATCCCTCTCCATTCAGACACCAGTACATTCCTGCTGGCACTGGTGTGCATAACATATTCAGCAGCCTAATACTCCTGTTGAAATTTTGTGGGAATATGGAGCATACCCCTCAAAATACTTTGCAACAGGTGGTCGATCAGGTGCAGGTCCTGACTCGACAATTGAATGATTTGTCCATTAAAATGCACACCTCGCAGGCCGCTGGCGGAGCTCCCGCAGCAGCAGTGCCTTCAGGGGTTAAGGAGCCGAAAGTAAATCTCCCGGATCGTTTTTCTGGAGATCGCTCGCGGTTCTTTTGTTTCAAGGAGAGCTGCAAGCTATATTTCCAGCTTAGGCCTCAGTCTTCTGGGTCGGAGATTCAGCGGGTGGGCATAGTGATTTCCTTGCTACAAGGAGACCCATAGGTCTGGGCATATGGGTTGCAGCCTGACTGTCCGTCGCTTAAAAGTGTTGATGCTTTTTTTACGGCACTGGGCATGTTGTATGATGACCCTGACAAGACGGCCTCAGCCGAGGCTCAGATTTCGATCCTTAAGCAAGGGCGAAGGCCAGTTGAGGTTTATTGTACGGAGTTTCGGAGGTTGGCCCATGATACCTAGTGGAATGACCCAGCCCTGAGACACCAGTACCGAAGAGGTCTTTCTAACCAATTAAAAGACCAACTGGTACAATATCCCTTGCCTGATAGCTTGGATCAGCTCATGCAGTTATCCATTCGGGTGGATAGACGGCTGAGAGAGCGCAGGCTTGAAAGGGAGACCGAGGTTTCCTTCTTTCCCAAGGGAACCTCAGACTCTGAGGAATTTTCCGAGGAGCCTATGCAGATTGGGGCTACCCGCCTCTCCTCGCGTGAGAAGACGCGGAGGAGACAGCAGGGGTTATGTTTGTACTGTGGGAATAAAGGTCATGTGGTAGTATCATGCCCAGAAAAGCCGGAAAACTTCAGGGCCTGAGGGTGATGGGAAATATCCTGTCAGGCCAGAAGTCAGAATTTCCCAAGAAGACTTTTATCATTCCGGTGACCTTGAAGATCCTCGGTCAACCTGTCAAGACTGAGGCCTTTGTGGAGAGTGGGGCAGACGGGGTTTTTATGGACCGCCAATTCGCCCTGAAACACTCTGTTCCCTTAGTACCCTTGGCATCAGAAATTGAGATTTGTGGGTTAAACGGGGAACCATTATCCCAGGGTAAAATTACCTCTTGCACTAGCCAGATTTCTTTGTTTATTGGAGCCACACACTCTGAAAAATTGTCCTTTTATGTGACTGTCTGTACTTTTGCCCCATTGGTGTTGGGGTTACCCTGGTTAAGGGCCCACAATCCTCAATTTGATTGGGTCTCTGGGGAGATTCTTAGTTGGGGTACTGATTGTTTCAGGAGTTGCTTGAGCCTTCCAGTCAGGCTTTCGCAGCTAAGTTTGCCAGGATTGCCAGGATGTTATGCAGATTTTGCGGACGTGTTCTCCAAAAGAGTTGCAGAGGTACTACCTCCCCATCGCCCCTATGACTGTGCCATTGATTTGTTGCCGAATGCTAAGCTTCCCAAGAGCAGGTTGTACTCCCTGTCACGTCCTGAGACTCAGGCTATGGCAGAGTACATTCAGGAGAACTTGGCTAAGGGATTTATCAGACCTTCACAGTCTCCAGTTGGGTCGGGGTTCTTCTTCGTGGGTAAAAAGGACGGTTCGTTGCGACCCTGCATCGACTTCAGGGAATTGAACCGTATCACGATTAAAAACTCATACCCACTGCCTCTCATTTCGGTCTTGTTTGACCAGCTTCGTACTGCCACCATTTTTTCTAAGATTGACCTACGCGGTGCGTACAATCTAATCCGAATAAGAGAGGGGGATGAATGGAAGACTGCCTTTAATACCCACTCAGGGCATTATGAATATTTGGTGATGCCTTTTGGGCTCTGTAATGCCCCGGCAGTCTTCCAGGACTTCATGAACGATGTGCTCAGGGAATATTTGGATAGATTCTTAGTTGTATACTTAGATGACATCCTAATCTTCTCCCATTCCCTGGAGGAACATCGGAAGCATGTACGCTTAGTCCTCCAGAAACTCAGAGACCACCGGCTTGGGGCGAAGCTGGAGAAGTGCGAATTTGAAGTTCAGCAAATCGCATTTCTAGGATATATTATCTCCCCAGAAGGTTTCCAAATGGAGGGTTCCAAGGTACAGGCAGTCCTGGATTGGGAGCAGCCCACTAGTTTGAAGGCGCTTCAGCGTTTTCTGGGCTTTGCGAATTTTTATAGACGATTTATCGCTGGATTTTCGTCTATAGTGGCGCCCTTGGTGGCACTCACTAAGAAAGGGGCGGATGTTGCTCACTGGTCTTGTGAGGCCAAAGCGGCTTTTGCCCGTCTCAAAAGGGCATTTGTCTCGGCCAAGGTGCTGCGACACCCAGATCCAGAGCGTCTTTTTGTGGTGGAGGTGGATGCCTCTGAGATGGGTATTGGGGCAGTGCTCTCTCAGATGGGGGTGTCTGATAATCGCCTTAATCCCTGTGCTTACTTTTCCCGTAAATTTTCGCTTGCCGAGATGAATTATGACGTGGGTAACCGGGAATTGTTGGCTATTAAGGATGCACTCGAGGAGTGGAGACACTGGCTTGAGGGGGCTAAGTTTGTGGTCTCAATTCTCACCGACCATAAGAATTTGGCATATTTAGAGTCAGCAAAGTGCCTCAATGCCAGGCAGGCATGATGGGCTTTGTTTTTTGCTCGCTTTAATTTTTTGATAACATATCGCCCTGGGTCAAAAAACATAAAGGCTGATGCGCTCTCGCAGAGTTTTGCTCTAATCCAGGAGACCACCGAGGAGCCATTGCCCATTGTGTCCCCATCATGTATTAAAGTGGGCATTACCCAGGACCTCTTGTCATTAGTCCTTAGAGCACAGGAGCAGGCTCCTCCAGACCTTCCAGTAGGTCTTTTGTTTGTGCCTCCTAGGTTAAGACAGCGAGTGTTCCTGGAATTCCATGCCAAGAAGTCGGCAGGTCACCCGGGTATTGCCAGAACTCGGGAGTTGCTATCTAGGGCGGCGTGGTGGCCCTCGGTGGCTAGGGATGTGGATCAGTGGGTTCGGGCATGTGACATCTGTGCCCGAAATAAGACTCCTAGAGGGGTTCCTGTTGACCCATTACATCCACTCTCTATTCCATCTAAGCCATGGACCCACATTTCAATGGATTTTGTGGTGGACTTGCCCAAATCCTCGGGGATGACAGCCATATGGGTTGTCGTTGACAGGTTTTCGAAGATGGCGCACTTCGTTCCATTGGTTGGGCTGCCATCGGCCAGACGCCTGTCTGAATTATTTATGCTGCATGTTGTGCGCCTCCACGGGTTGCCACTTGATGTGGTCTCTGACCGCGGATCCCAGTTTGTGGCCAAATTCTGGAGGGCATTTTGTTCCGATCTCCAGATTTCTGTCAGCTTGTCGTCAGGCTACCATCCGCAGTCTAATGGGCAGACTGAAAGGGTGAACCAGTCCTTGGAGCAGTTCCTCAGGTGTTATGTCTCCAAGTGTCAGACTGACTGGGTTGCTCATCTGTCCATGGCGGAGTTTGCCTATAACAACGCGGCTCACTCTGCTACAGGGATCTCTCCCTTCCTTTGTGTGTATGGGCATCATCCTAAGACCAATTCTTTTGACCCCCAGGACTCCACGCCTGGTGGTTCCTCTGTGGTTTCGGTCCTTAGAGGTATTTGGAGGAAAGTGAAGAAAGCCCTTGTGTCTGTGTCATTAGTGACCAAAAGGGTTTTTGATAAGCGGAAAAGACCCTGCAGCTTCAAATTAGGAGACTTCGTCTGGTTGTCTACCAAGAATTTGAAGTTGAGACAGCCATCTCATAAGTTAGGCCCCCAGTTCATCGGTCCTTATAAGATCACTAGGGTTATCAATCCGGTGGCATTTCAGTTAGATCTACCCCGTTCTTTGGGTATCAATAAAACATTTCATTGTTCCCTTTTAAAATGGTCGATTAGTAATCCTTCTTCCAGTGGAAGACCTTCCCCTCTTCTGATACGTGGCCAGAGGGAGTTTGTTGTTGAAAGGATTCTTGACTCCAAGATGGTTCGGGGTCGGCTGTCATTTTTGGTGCACTGGAAGGGGTATGGCCCGGAGGAGCGGTCGTGGGTGCGCAGTTGTGATCTTCATGCCCCCAGACTGTTACGCTCTTTCTTCTCGCAGTTCCCCGATAAACCCGGTGGTAGGGGTTCTTTGACCCCTCGTCAGAGGGGGGTACTGTTAGGGTCTCCTGCTCTGTGCTGCCACGTCGTCATGGCAACCGGGAGACAAGTGCTAGTGGAGTAACCTGAGCGTAGCTGATACTCCGGTTCGGGTCTTTTGCTGTGCAGTGGTTACAGGCTCTGTGCACGGCAGGGGATCCGGTGCTGGTTTTTGTGCTCACAGTCTGTGAGGTCTGAGTGGGGCGTGGACAGCACCTGCTATATAAACCCTCTTCTCAGGTTAGGCAGATGCTGCTGAATCTTTGTTGGTTAGTCAGTTCCTGAAAGCTAGCTAGTACTGTGTAAACTTTGTATTTGTTTGTTGCTTACTGCAAATAGGCCTTGGGATTTGGTATTACACTCTGCCAATCCAGACCTAGCAGTAAGACTGGAGTCAGTCGTTTAACCTGCTGGGGTTCTTTTGCTACTCTGTGAACTTAGCAAGTTTGCGGCTGTATTCTCAGACTTGCCTGCCAAAATCCTTTCTCACTGTGCAAGGTGTTCAGGTGTCAGTTTAGTGGCAGTAAGCTGAACCAGTGCACTGCAAGTGAGGACTAGGATTGTGGAGACTCTCCTTGTGTCTATTATTCCATCTCTGACCAAGGAGTTTACTGCCACACCCGTTGGTAACCCTTTAGGGTTTTGCTGTTGCCCTTAGCAACAGCATTTCGGGTTCTCTACGTATTAAATCACAACATCTCGCTTCTTTCCATCTGAGCATTCCTAATACTAGGGAGACACCCAGTTTCTTAGCCTTTGGGCTTCTCTGTTCACTTTGTGTTTATTTTGTTACCCTATCACCTTCTATGTATGTAATGTCATATTCCCCAGTCTATCTGTGAGTTCATTTGTTTTGCATCCCTCTCCGTTCAGACACCAGTACATTCCTGCTGGCACTGGTGTGCATAACAATTGTACATTCCACACATAACCTTACATATTTTATCTTGCTTCACTTTCACACCTTCCTGACCCTTGGCCAACATTGCTGGGTGACCATATCATACAGCCCACTAAGAACCTTTGAAATTTGGTGGACCATTATGCAATAGGTAGCATCTATCCTTGTGTATCAATGCCTAATTCCCTATAGATTGTAAGCTTGTGGGCAGGGCCTGCCTACCTATATGTCTGTCTGTTTTTGCCCAGTTATGGAATATGCTGTGCTATATAAGAAACTATTAATAAATAAATAAGAACAATGATATGCAAATCAAAGACGTCCCACCTTTTTATACAAAACAATGAAGAGAATGGAAGTTGTTTGTATCACACTTACGTAAACCATATAAATTCATGTGAATAGGGTTTGTGCCAATGTGATACTAATAACTTAAATTCTGTTCAATGCTCAGCATGTTGGTAGTGACTTTGTCAACATTCACCATGTCTAGCTGGATATGTCGACATGATGAACTGTCGAAAAACTGTCCCTAGTGATCCCTGGTGGTCTAGTGTTCTCTTACCTTCTTTCGGTGACAGCGGTAGCTCAAGTGTTTTCTTTCATGTCCTGGCGGTGCTGTGAAAGTCACCTCTGGTGAGCACTTGCGATGCAGAGCGTTTTAGCAGACAACCACTTACACAGGCAAATAGTGCTCATCTGTCCACCGAATTTATGGGAATGTCTGCTATTATTTATTTCGGGCATACTGTATGTAGAGTTCAAAATGGGTTGACATTTTGCATTGGTTGGGTACTGCTGCATGGTAAAATGTGTGCTGTCCAGCGACATGCAGATATTATATAACATGAACATGTTCTAATGTTTAAAAGGCATATGACAGCATTATTATCATGTAGCATGTATGTATAGTTATGTAAAAGTGTCATCCCAAATTATCATGATTTTCCTAATCATTTATCATAAGGTTAAGATCAAACAGAACCGTATACATTATTCTACATTCATAATATGGATGTTTAAATAGCATTAAATAGCATTTATAGCTGATGGGTGTGAAATAAGTTTTTGGATGTGCAGTGCATAGGTAGAGTAGACACAATCATACTGTCTGGTTGTGACATGTAATCTCTGACTAAAGTTCTTGTTAAATGTCAAGGCACAGCAGTGCACACCAAAGAAGTCACCATGTTCACTTCCTTCATGAACTTGTAATGAAGCTCAACAGAGGCCACCAGAGAGTTTTGATCTTCTGCGACTACATGAGTGGTCTGCGACAGCAGGAGTAATATGAGAGGCTGTGAGCTGCTTTTGGGGGGAAGGGGGAGCACTGTCCCAATCAACTATGTTTGAGTGATTTACAGAATTTTGGAGAGTAACAGTCCCTGGAAGACAAGGAGCACTGCAGCCAACCTTTGTCCATCATCACCGAGGACAACGTTGCTGACATAATTGAGTTGGACACCAGGCTGACTGTGGCCCAGTTAGAGAAGGAGATAGGCATCTCATCCATCCATGTGATACTCCACAAAAAGCATGGCCTGAGCAACGTTTCTGCATGCTGGATCAGCTGCATCAGCTGACTTGAAAGCAGTGCCGCAACATACTGGTTAGGTTTGGTGGTGGTCTCTAAAACTCAGTCTGAGAAATCATCAGTGGCGATGAATTATGGATCTACAGTTTCGACCATGAGAACAAACCGACTAATGGACCAGTTGGAGGTGTTTACTGTCACAAAAGTTCCGACATGAGCGCTGCATGGCCAAGCAAGTGGTGGCCAAGACTGGTCATTTAGCTAACATACCACTTGTGCAGCAGCACACCATCACTGGGGACTGGTATGCCAACCAATGCCTGGTGCAAGTGCTAGAAGCCATTTCCAGGTGCCGTCCAAATACTCGTGCTCGTGGTGCCCTTCTCCATCATGACAATGCACCTGCCAACAAGTCCAGGAAACTGGTGGATTTTCTGGCCCATGAAAGCATCCAGGAGCTTTGTCATCTGCTGCACGGTCCAAACCTTTCCCCCTGCACTTCTTCATGTTCCAACAAATTAACTGCAAGATGCGTGGGATTCATTTTGAGTCACCGGAAGCTGCAGTGGAGACCTTAATCCAGCATGCAGAAGCAGTGCCAGACTGGGGCATGGAGGGCCCACCTTGGAATTCAGGGACAGGGGCCCATACTTAGGGGTATGGCTGGCCTCCAGAATGGGTGTGGCCATCCTCCAAAGGGGGTGTGGCCAACCTCCAAAGCACCTTGGCTAACCATTCCAGTGTGCATGGGGGGTATTTCCCCTATGCCCCTGTGAGCTAGTCCAACCCCGTGTAGAAGACATACCTGCTTCAGACTGGTCCAGCTGCTTCACCAAGTGGATTGAGTGCATAGACCCCTCTGGTGAATACTAGAGATGAGCAGGTTCGGTTCCCAGGCTTTTGCAGAAGCAGCTGGAGAAATTGAAGGAGGAGCTAAGATGGAGTGATTCCGCTAAGTATGTGGGACTTGTGGATGGAGTCCTTGCCTCTGTAGAGTCAGTTTGTGCAAGGAGAGATTAATTGCTTCTTTTTTGGTGGGGGGATTAATTGATTGTTTTTTTGTGGCGGCCCAAACAAACCAATCATTTCAGCCACAGTCGTGTGGTAGACCGTGTCACTGAAATGATTGGTTTGTTAAAATGTGCATGTCCTGTTTATACAACATAAGGGTGGGTGGGAGGGCTCAAGGATAATTCCATCTTGCACCTCTTTTTTTTTCTTTGCATGATGTGCTCTTTGGGGCCTAGTTTTTAAAACTGCCATCTTGTCTGCCACTGCAGTGCCACTCTAAGATAGGCCAGGAATGTTTTTGCCGCCCACTTGTGTCGCTTAGCTTAGTCATCCAGCCACCTCGGTGCACCTATTTTTTTCTTTGCATGATGTGCTCTTTGGAGCCTAGTTTTTAAAACTGCCATCCTGTCTGACACTGCAGTGCCACTTCTAGATGGGCCAGGTGTTTGTGCCGCACACTTGTGTTGCTTAGCTTAGTCATCCAGCGACCTTGTTGCAACCTTTTGGTCTAAAAACAATATTGTGAGGTGTGAGGTGTTGTGAAAAGACTGGAAATGAGTGGAAATAATTGTTATTGAGGTTAATAATACTGTAGGATCAAAATTCAAAATTACCCCCAAATTCTGTGATTTTAGCTGTTTTTATGTTTTTTTCAAAAATCACCTAGATCCAAAACCAAAACCCGAAACGGTGGTTTTGGCAAAACCAATCCAGATCCAAAACATGAGCGGGGATCGAGATCCAAAACTAAAACACAAAACCCGAAAAGTGTCCGCCGCACATCTCTAGTGATTACATAGAAAAAAATTAATGTTCACTCTGTTTGTAAGTATAATGCTTTTTTGTGCATTCAGAAGCTTATTGCGCATCCCTCGTATTTCTGACTCCCATACTCTCTGAAGGTGAGATATTCCTGAGAGGGACCTCCTGCATTGACACCCTATTCCTACTAGTGATGAAAAATGGGCAGAGAGCAATAATGTCACGCACAACACGTGCCACCTATTTGAGGGCTCCTCCCACTGGCGTATCTATAATGGGTGTGGTGCACACGGGCCCACACACCACAAACCCTTCACCCATTTGACTATAATCACCTCTCTGTCAGCCCGGCGCTTGCTGCAGAGTAGCAAAAATCGCTCAGAAAATAGCCATCTAGGCTAATATCCGGTGATTTGCGCATGCATAATAGAAATGTCCCCGGGAACGTGGCGCAGGTATCATGTTCCTGGAGACCTGTGCATGCACAGTAGACTCTGGCACAATGCTAGAGTCAGTAGCGGATATTGCCACGGGCTAGCAGGACTTTTGCCCGTGGCGCCGCCTTCCGAAGATCCGCTGCTGCTGTGTGCCGCCCGCTGCCCCCCTGCTGCCGCTGGCCGCTGCCCCCCCGCTGCCGCTGGGAAGGGAAACTAGATGCGTACGCGTCTAGTTTCCCTTCGTGGAGAGGTCCTTTACTGTGCGGTGCGCGATGACGTCATCGCGCACCGCACAGCAAAGGTCCTCTCCACTAAGGGAACTAGACGCTACGCGTCTTGTATCCCTTCGTGGAGAGGACCTTTGCTGTGCGGTGCGCGATGACGTCATCGCGCACCGCACATCATTTCAGTCTGTACAGGGAGCGTAAATGACCACGCCCACTGTACGAAGCCATGCCCCCTAATGCCGCCCGGGGTGCCAGAAGCCCCGGAACCGGCCCTGGCCAGAGTCTACTGCACAGCCGGAGAGGAGGGGGCCCAATCAGATCCTCCAGATTAGTCAAGGCATTAAAAACATCTATTAATGTCCCATCTTTTGGAGAATTGTATGCAACCTCTTTCTCTGTAGCTGGATTATGTGAAGGAGTAAGGCAGGCATGTCCAAACTATGGCCCTCCAGCTGTTGTGAAACTACATATCCCAGCATGTCCTGACATAGTTTTGCTGTCAGAGAATGCTAAAGCTGTGTCAGGGCATGCTGGGATGTGTAGTTTCTCAACAGCTGGAGGGCCGCAGTTTGGACATGCCTGGAGTAAGGAAAATTTTGGAACTGTCTCCAAAAATTATAATTAAGGAACTTTAGACAAAAATAACATGCTGCATTTTTGTTTTAATGTTCTGTAACATTTCAGAAATGTGTTGAATTTCAGATATGAAAAATTATGCTCAAATATATTGAAAATACCATGATTTTCCAAAGACTAGCTACCTAGTGAAAGTGTTCATAAAAGACACAAAGTATAGTGGCAACTACAGTGCTGCATGGCTCATAACACTGACATAGACATAGTAATATTCCTAAATGTTATGAAAACTTTATTACATAAATGCCACGCATCTCCAACTTGCATCAATGATAATTTCTGCTATATGTCTGATTGCATCAATACAAAGGAGTCATGGGCACTCCCTGGGAAATTGGCAATAATACTGCACATGAGGATTGATGCATTATATATATAGCCTGGACATTGATGGAATGGAAATGTTCCAGATTCCAAAAAATTAATTAATTTCTTCCCGATGGTACCACTGCTACATGAGTACCATCCAGAGGCAGAACTCTGGGAGGCAACGGAGTCCGCTGCCGCCGGGCTCCTGCTTTGAAGGGGGGCACCTCTCCTCCTGTTCTGTGTGTTCAGCAACATTAATCAATTAAGTTAATTGACAACAGCCGGTAACTCTTACATAGCTGACTTCCCCACTAACCACTACACCTTACAAATCACACCCTTTTTATTATAGATATACTGGAAGCAGACACCTTACTGATGAAGCTATTTGCTCCTATAAAGGAAGCATGAGAATTCTAACTATATGAAGTTATTTCTCTGACAATTACATGTAACTTCATACAGTTAGAATTCTCATACTTCCTACGCAACAGCAGATATCTCCATCAGTAAGGTGCATGCTTCAGTGCATGCTTTAGGTTGTAGGTTCTAATCCTGGATATGACACTTGCAAATTAATTGTCAGAGAAATAATCAGCATTGGGAGGGACTGAGCAGTTCTATGTAGTGTGTGGCTGGATCCCTACATAGATCTGCCTAGTTGCAATGGTTTTGTAGTAGCTTCATATAGTTAGAATCTGCAGTCTTACTATGCAGGAGCAAATTATATACATAAGGGTGGGGGGGGGGGGGGCACCAATATTTTTCTTGCCTCCGGGCAATTGGGACAAACTTACGCCACTGGTACCATCCGCTGCCTCTACAACATACAGAAAACCAGCAATGTGATGAAACTGTTGTTATAGGGACAAGGATTCTTTATCCAAAGGCGGATGAAAAAAAAATGGCAATGCAAGACAGGATTGCCCACAGTACCTATTTGAGCTCCTGACTTAAAGCAGACAGGGACATTCCTGCCACATCAGCCATAGTGGTCAGGAATGACGCACAGAAACTTGACATTGCCAACATTTTTAGTCAGTGATCGTATTGATGTATGGATGGCAATCATAGGTTCTAGGTCAGTCTGCAGAATGTCCTTGATGACATGAGGTAGTAGCCAAAAGCTGTGTGTCACTTCTGTATTGGGCATATGCCTCAGAGACTTGTAGGCACGTGCTCTGGGCCATAGATGATGATACTGGGCTGGATTCCTAGGTGGGAGTAAAGCAAAAAACTGTGCACCTGGACAAACTTTGTTGCACTGCAAGGCATACCTCCCAACTTTACTGTTCTGTGGAGCGGGACACTTGCGTGGCGAAGCCTTGCGCGCTCCCAAAAAAGGGGCGTGGTCTATGAAGGGGACGTGGCTTCACGGGAGGACCGCTGTCGCGAGCCACGCCCCCGTTTTCATCACTGAGGGGGCATGCCCAGCGCTCTGTGAGCCGCTGGCATGCTCCCTCTCCCTCTGACTCCACTGAATAGACGCTGTGCGCATGCGCACTGCGTCTATTCACCGCTGCTCTGCTAAGCAGAGCAGCGATTGACAGAGCCTCCCAACTGACCCCCCCACCGCGGGACACTGCGGCCCGCGGGTGGGACAGCGGGACAGTCCCCAAAAAACGGGACTGTCCCGCGAAAATCGGGACAGTTGGGAGGTATGGCAAGGGGTGCAAATACATTTAACTATTTTTTTTTTGCATGCAGGATTAAAAAAAAAAAACATAATGTGTAAAAAAATTTCATTAGCTGTAGACTGAGTATACACAATCGCACAAGCCTATAATTTTATTGTCACTTGTTAGTGGGACATATGCATGCATTGTCGGACGGGCCCCCAGGGATACTGGGGGAACCCCCCAGTGGGCCCCACCTCCTCTTCTGTGGATCAAGTTCCAGACTATGGGCCTAATTCAGACCTGATCGCAGTAGCAAAATTTTTCTCTAATGTGCAAAACCATGGGGGTCATTCCGAGTTGTTCGCTCGGTAAAAATCTTCGCATCGCAGCGATTTTCCGCTTAATGCGCATGCGCAATGTCCGCACTGCGACTGCGCCAAGTAAATTTGCTATGCACTTAGGAATTTTACTCACGGCATTTTTATCGTTCTGGCGATCGTAATGTGATTGACAGGAAATGGGTGTTACTGAGCGGAAACAGGCCGTTTTATGGGCGTGTGGGAAAAAACGCTACCGTTTCCGGAAAAAACGCAGGAGTGGCCGGAGAAATGGGGGAGTGTCTGGGCGAACGCTGGGTGTGTTTGTGACGTCAAACCAGGAACGACAAGCAGTGAAATGATCGCAGATGCCGAGTAAGTCTGGAGCTACTCAGAAACTGCTACGAGGTGTGTAATCGCAATATTGCGAATACATCGTTCGCAATTTTAAGATGCTAAGATTCACTCCCAGTAGGCGGCGGCTTAGCATGAGCAAATCTGCTAAAATCCACTTGCGAGCGAACAACTCGGAATGACCCCCCATGTGCACTGGGTGGGGTGTGTTCAAACTAAAATCTAAATTGCAGTGTAAAAATGAAACAGCCAGTATTTACCCTGCACAGAAACAAAATAACCCACCCAAATCTAAAGGCCCGTATTCATGGGCCGATGTGGGAGAGATGTGTGCTGAGCGAACCGCTCAGCACACATCTCTCCCACCGCTCAGCACAGCGCGATGTGTGCTGAGCGTGCGGGGGGAGACGGGGGGGGGGGGGGCGCTCATTTCACCCAGCGATATCGATGCACGGGGTTGCACATCGCTATCGATGTGGGTGGTACACACGGAGCGATCATGCTTAAAATCTAAGCAATCTAGTCAGATTGCTTAGATTTTAAGCAGCGATCGCTCTATGAGTGCCCCCTTTAACTCTCTCTGCATATGTTATCTGCCCCACCTGCTGTGCACATGGTTTTGCACAGGGTCTAGCGAAGCTTTTCAATCGCACTGGTGGCTGCAGAGTGATTGACATGAAGTTTCTGGGTGTCAACTGACCGTTTTCAGGGAGTGTTCATAAAAACGCAGGCGTGGTAGAAAAAACGCAGGCGTGGCTGGGCGAATGCAGGGCGTTTTTGTGATGTCAAAACAGGAACTGAACAGTCTGAAGTGATCGCAAGCGCTGAGTAGGTTTAGAGCTACTCTAAAACTGCACACAAAAAATTGTAGCCGTTCTGCGATCCTTTCGTTCGCACTTCTGCTAAGCTAAAATACACTCCCAGCGGCATAGCGTTTGCACGGCTGCTAAAATAGGATTTTAATACCTACCGGTAAATCCTTTTCTCCTAGTCCGTAGAGGATGCTGGGGACTCCAAAAGGACCATGGGGTATAGACAGTATCCGCAGGAGACATGGGCACACTAAAAGACTTTGACTGGGTGTGAACTGGCTCCTCCCTCTATGCCCCTCCTCCAGACCTCAGTTATAGGAACTGTGCCCAGGGGAGACGGACATTTCGAGGAAAGGATTTTTGTTAAACTAAGGGCGAGATACATACCAGCTCACACCACAAACACACCGTACAACCGGATTAGCAGGAATACCAGATAACAGTATGAACTAACAACCGCAACAAGCTGAATATAACTGATACACAACCCTTGTGTAACCGAAAACAACAAGTCTCAATACAACTGCAAGTAACAGTCCGCACTGGGATGGGCGCCCAGCATCCTCTACGGACTAGGAGAAAAGGATTTACCGGTAGGTATTAAAATCCTATTTTCTCTTACGTCCTAGAGGATGCTGGGTCCTCCAAAAGGGCCATGGGGTCTATACCAAAGCTCCAACCGGGCGGGAGAGTGCGGACGACTCTGCAGTACCGATTGAGCAAACATGAGGTCCTCCTCAGCCAGGGTATCAAACTTATAGAACTTAGCAAAAGTGTTTGAAACCGACCACGTAGCTGCTCGGCAAAGTTGAAGTGCCGAGACCCCTCGGGCAGCCGCCCAAGAAGAGACCACCTTCCTGGTAGAATGGGCCTTTACAGACTTCGGCAACCCAGCCGAAGAATGATCGTGCTGAATCGTATTACAAATCCAGCGCGCAATAGTCTGCTTGGAAGCAGGATTTCCAATCTTGTTGGAAGCATACAGGACAAACAGAGCTTCCGTTTTCCTAACAAGAGCCGTTCTGGCGACATAAATTTTCAAAGCTCTTACGACGTCAAGAGATTTTGGGACTGCCACAGCATCCGTAGCCACAGGTACCACAATTGATTGATTTATGTGAAACGAAGAAACCACCTTCGTCAGAAATTTTGACGAGTCCTCAATTCCGCTCTATCCACATGAAAAATCAAATATGGGCTCTTGTGAGACAAAGCCGCCAATTCTGACACTCGTCTGGCAGACGCCAAAGCCAAAAGCATGACCACTTTCCAAGTGAGAAACTTTAACTCAACCTTTCGCAAAGGTTTAAACCAGTGAGACATAAGAAACTGTAGCACCACTTCAAGATCCCACGGTGCCACGGGTGGCACAAATGGAGGATGGATATGCAGCATCCCCTTCACGAAAGTCTGAACCTCAGGAAGGGTGGACAATTCTTTTTGAAAGAAAATAGATAAAGCCGAAATCTCCACTTTGATGGAACCCAATTTTATGCCTGCATCCACGCCTGCCTGCTAAAAATGGAGGAAACGACCCAAGTGAAACTCCTCCGCAGGAGCTGCTTTGGTTTCACACCATGACACATATATTCTCCAAATACGGTGATAATGTTTTGCCGTGACCTCTTTCCTAGCCTGAAGGAGAG
This sequence comes from Pseudophryne corroboree, assembly GCF_028390025.1. Classification (NCBI taxonomy): domain Eukaryota; kingdom Metazoa; phylum Chordata; class Amphibia; order Anura; family Myobatrachidae; genus Pseudophryne; species Pseudophryne corroboree. The sequence goes on along the minus strand of NC_086447.1, from coordinate 293,118,627 downwards.
TGGGGATGACCTCCCCGGGAATACCTTTCCGAGCTAGGATTTGGCGTTCAACCTCCACGCCGTCAAACGCAGCCGCGGTAAGTCCGGAAACACACAGGGCCCCTGCAGTAACAGGTCCTCTCTTAGAGGAAGCGGCCAAGGATCTTCTACTAGTAACTCCTAAAGATCCGGATACCAGGCCCTCCGTGGCCAATCTGGAATGACGAGTATTGCCTGAACCCTTGTTCGTCTCAAAATTCTTCAACACTCTTGGAATGAGAGGAAGAGGAGGGAACACATACACCGACTGAAACACCCACGGATTTACCGGGGCGTCCACTGCACTGACTTGGGGGTCCCTCGACCTGGAACAATACCTCGGAAGCTTCTTGTTGAGGCGAGACGCCATCATGTCTATTTGAGGAATTCCCCATCTCCTTGTCACTTCTGCAAATACCTCTTGATGAAGAGCCCACTCTCCTGGATGGAGATCGTGTCTGCTGAGGAAGTCTGCTTCCCAGTTGTACACGCCCGGAAGGAAGACTGCTGACAGCGCGCACACGTGCTGTTCCGCCAAGCGGAGAACTCTTGTGGCCTCCGCCATTGCCGCCCTGCTCTTTGTTCCGCCTTGGCGGTTTACGTACGCCAGCGCTGTTATTTTGTCCGACTGGATCAGGACAGGGAGACCTGAAGAAGGTTCCTCGCTTGCAGGAGGCCGTTGTAAATGGCTCTTAACTCGAGAACATTTATGTGGAGACAAGATTCCTGGCTTGACCATTTTCCCTGGAAACTTCTTCCTTGTGTGACTGCACCCCAGCCTCGGAAACTTGCATCTGCGGTCAGCAGGACCCAGTCCTGGATTCCGAAGCGGCATCCCTCTAGAAGGTGAGAACCTTGCAGCCACCACAGAAGAGAAATCCTGGTCCTGGAAGATAGACTTATTTTCCGGTGCATGTGCAGGTGAGACCCGGACCATTTGTTCAGCAGATCCCACTGAAACACCCAGGCATGAAACCTGCCAAACGGAATGGCTTCGTAAGCCGCAACCATCTTCCTTAGCACTTGCGTGCATTGATGAATCGACACTCTTGGCGGTCTCAAAAGCTCCTTGATCATGGTCTGTATTTCCAGAGTTTTGTCCGCCGGAAGAAATACTTTCTGTAGTTCCGTGTCTAGGATCATGCCCAAGAAGGGAAGCCGAGTTGTCGGGATCAACTGAGACTTTGGCAAATTTAGAATCCAACTGTGATTTCGCAGAAACGACAGAGAGAGTTCCACATTTCTTAGCAGCTTTTCCCTTGATCTCGCCTTTATCAGGAGATCGTCCAAGTACGGGATAATTGTGACCCCCTGCTTGCGAAGGAGCACCATCATTTCCGCTATTACCTTGGTGAAAACCCTCAGGGCAGTGGAAAGCCCAAACGGCAACGTCTGAAATTGGTAATGACAATCCTGCACCGCAAATCTTAGGAAAGCCTGATGAGCAGGATATATCGGGACGTGTAAGTAGGCATCCTTTATGTCGACTGATGCCATAAAATCCCCCCCCCTTCTAGGCTGGAGATCACAGCTCGAAGAGATTCCATCTTGAACTTGAAAGTTTTCAAGTATGGATAGACGGATTTTAGGTTAAGAATCGGTCTGACCGAGCCGTCCGGCTTCGGCACTACAAAGAGGCTCGAATAGAACCCTTTCCCCCGTTGGGACGGGGGAACCGGTTCAATGACCCTCTGTTGACACAGCTTTTGTATTGCAGCATTTACTACTTCCCTTTCTGGAAGAGAAACTGGCAAAGCCGACTTGAAAAAGTGGCGGGGAGGTATCTCCTGAAACTCCAGTTTGTACCCTTGGGAGACTATGTCTAAGACCCAAGGATCCAGGGCCGATTTAACCCAAACCAGACTGAAGAATCAGAGACGTCCCCCCACCGGCACGGACTCCCGCAGGGGAGCCCCAGTGTCATGCGGTGGACTTGGTAGAGGCGGGGGAGGACTTTTGGTCCTGGGTACCAGGCACGGCAGGTGTCCTCTTTCCCCTTCCTCTACCCTTTGAGGCGAGGAATGATGAGCCCTTTCCTTTTTTGTATTTATTAGGCCAAAAGGACTGCATCTGATAATGGGGTGCCTTCTTCTGTTGTGTGGGAACATAAGGAAGAAAAGATGACTTACCCGCAGTAGCGGAAGACACCAGGTCAGCAAGGCCATCACCAAATAAGACACTACCTTTAAAAGGAAGAGCTTCCATAGCTTTCTTGGAGTTGGCATCAGCATTCCATTGATGAATCCACAGCGCCCTCCTGGCCGAGACCGCCATGGCATTGGCTCTTGATCCCAAGAGGCCAATATCCCTCGCTGCATCCTTTAGGTAATCTGCAGCGTCCTTGATATAACCAAGAGTCAAAGAATATTATCCTTATCAAGGGTATTCATATCAGAAGCTAAATTATCAGCCCACTTAGCAATAGCACTACTCACCCACGCCGATGCCACAGCAGGTCTGAGCAATGCACCAGTAGTAACGAAAATGGCCTTCAATGTCGGCTCCTGCTTGCGATCTGCAGGATCCTTGAGGGCAGCCATGTCAGGAGACGGAAGCACCACCTTTTTGGACAATTGGGATAGAGACTTGTCCACGTTGGGTAACGACTCCCATTTCTCCCTGTCGTCAGAGGGGAAAGGATATGCCATAAAAATTCTCTTGGGAATCTGCCACCTTTTGTCAGGCTACTCCCAAGCCTTTTCACAAAGAGCGTTCAGTTCATGAGAGGGGGGAAACTTCACCTCAGGCTTTTTTCCCTTATACAAACAAACCCTCTTATCTGGGACAGGGGACTCTTCAGAAATATGCAAAACATCTTTAATAGCCACAATCATGTACTGAATACTCTTAACTACCTTTGGATATAAAATAGCCTCATTGAAATCGACACTGGAATCAGAGTCTGTGTCGGTATCTGTATCTGCCAGCTGGGTAAATGAACGTTTTTGTGACCCTGAGGGGGACTGTACCTGAGACAAAGTGTCCTCCATGGATTTACTCCATGGATTTCCTCCATGTTTGTGTCTGAGAATCAGATTTATCCAGCCTCTTAGACAATAAAGCCACATTTGCATTCAGTGTACTCAACATATTCACCCAATCAGCAGTCGGCTATGCCGACAGTAATTCCCAAATCTTTTTCTGCGCCCCCAGTAACTTCCTCCAGGGAGGAAGCCTCAGACATGTTGACACGTAGTACCGACACACCCACACTTACACCGGCCAAATAAAGGGGACAGACCCACAGGGAAGCCTGTAGAGAGAACACAGAGGGAGTATGCCAGCTCACACCCCAGCGCCCATATACTACAAACAAATAATATATGGTGTTTGCGCTGTAATATAGAAAGCACCAAATTGCATGTGCCCCCCCTGTTTAGCTCCCTTGTTACTTGTAAGGAGCTTGGAGGTCCGGGCCAGCATCTCTGCAGCAGCTGTGGAGAGAGAAAATGGTGCTGGTAAGCTGTGCGGCTAAGCCCCGCCCCTTCCCGGCGCACTGTAGTCCCGCTCAAATTTGAAATCTTTATACTGGCGGGGGTATCGTATACGATGCCCGGGCACCGAATATGCCTTGCCAGTGCCAAAAAAGCCTTCAGAGACTGCTGCCCAGGGCGCTCCCCTCCCAGCGCCCTGCACCCTGCGAGTGCCGTTGGTGATGTGTGTGGGAGCATGGAGCGCAGCACGACCGCTGCGCTGTACCTCCGTCACTGAAGTCTTCTGCCGTCTAAAGCCTTCTGTTCTTCTAATACTCACCCGGCTTCTCTCTTCTGGCTTCTGTGAGGGGGTGACGGCGCGGCTCCGGGAACAAGCAGCTAGGCGCACCAAGTGATCGAACCCTCTGGAGCTAATGGTGTCCAATAGCCTAAGAAGCAGAGCCCTTGAACTAAGAAGAAGTAGGTCTGACTTCTCTCCCCTCAGTCCCACGATGCAGGGAGCCTGTAGCCAGCAAGTCTCCCTGAAAATAAAAAACCTAACATAGTCTTTCCAGAGAAACTCAGTAGAGCTCCCCTAGTGTGTGTCCAGTCACTCCTGGGCACAGAATCTGAGGTCTGGAGGAGGGGCATAGAGGGAGGAGCCAGTTCACACCCAGTCAAAGTCTTTTAGTGTGCTCATGTCTCCTGCGGATCCCGTCTACATACCTCCCAACATTACCCTCTCCAGGAGGGACAAAATGCTCTGCTCCTGGACTTTACTCCTAATTTATGATTGCCATCACCTGTGGTGAAACACCTTTCTTATCCATTAACCTGTTCAAAACAGGTGCCGGCAATCATACATTAAGACAAAAGTCCAGGAGCAGAGCATTGTGTTCCTCCTGGAGAGGGTCATGTTGGGAGGTATGTGTCTATACCCCATGGTCCTTTTGGAGTCCCCAGCATCCTCTAGGACGTAAGAGAAAAACTGCTAGTGAGCGATCAACTCGGAATGACCACCCATATACCTAAGCATGGGCCCCTACCACTGTATTCCCCTAGAGGGCCCTTTATGCCGGGATCCGGTCTGAAGATCGACAGTATCTAGGTCGACAATGTTTAGTGACTGTCGACCTATAGTGGTCGACCTAAACATTGTCGACCTAGATACTGTCGATTTGATGAACCACACCCCTTTATGCCCCAGTCCGACACTGTACGCATGTGTGAGCCTTCATTTACAAACTACTGTACACTGCAGAACATTTCCACACCTTTACTGAACTGCAGTGTGACAGCACAAACTCCTGCAAACAAGTGTTCCATTAGCTAATATAGCTGTGCGGTGTCTGCTTTGGAGGTGATTTTTCAATCATCTAATCAGAAATTATTTAGTAATGTTGCGGTTCATTATCACTTTCATCATCATTGTGTATGGGGCAAAGAATATGACTCATAACTGACATGTATGCGCATAACTGCTGGTGTGCATCTGTTGCATTAGCATGAGTATGCGCTTATTGTTCCACCTTCCAGTAGCAAGAGTCACACGTGTCAGAGATGCACAGGCCCACTCAGCTCATTACCCTATTCACTCTACATCATACCTTTAGCCTAGGTAGGTACACACTATACAATTATCTGTCAGATAATCTGCCAGATTTAGCTGGTTGGAATGAAAATTTGGTAATGGATGAGAGCAAATGGCAATTGACCATTTGTTCACAAAAACTGCAAAATGGACAAAAACAGTCGTTCATCCAAGTTGGTTAAATTTGTGTTTAACCAATTTGTATGAACGTGAGGTTTTGTTAATTTTCCAGTGTTTGGGAGCAAATGGTCGACTGCATACCTCCCAACTGTCCCGATTTTTGCGGGACAGTCCCGTTTTTTGGGGACTGTCCCGCTGTCCCACCCACGGGCCGTAGTGTCCCGCGGTGGGGGGGGGGGGGGCAGTTGGGAGTCTCTGTGTCTCGCTGCCCTGCTTAGCAGAGCAGCGGTGAATAGACGCTGTGCGTATGCGCACAGCGTCTATTCACTGGATTCAGAGGGAGAGGGGGCATGCCAGCGGCTCACAGAGCGCTGGGCATGCCCCCTCAGTGACGAAAACGGGGCGTGGCTCGCGATTGCGGGTCCTCCGTGAAGCCACGCCCCCTTTTCTTAGGCCACACCCCTTTTCCGGGAACTGTAAAGTTGGGAGGTATGCGACTGTCATTTGCTCTCATCCATTACCAGATTTTCATTCTAACCAGCTAGATCTGGCAGATTATCTGCCAGATAATTGTATAGTGTATACCTAGCTTAAGTGTTTAGTGCTGCTGGAAGCTGGAGTGCATGATGACAGGTGCAGATTATTGCACACAGAACAGTGCTGTAGCTGCATGCCTCTCCAGCTTCCCACCAGTACTGCTTTATGAATATGATAAGAAGCCAGAAAACCGCCACTAGTGTGAGAGGGCAACGTCGGGGCGTATAGGGCCTGCTGCCGTGCAGGTGTAGGCGTACCACTTACCGGACGTCGCACGCTCTCACTTGCAGGTGCCGAAACTCTCGACAGTCCTGGAAACGCTTCCGGACGACCCAGGCACCAACGACCTAAGAGGAAGGAGACCGTTGAATACCGTTCCCCAAACCGTGGACCGCAACACCCTACGGGGCTGAGGGAAATAGCTCCTTCGGGCTAGGTGGGGTTCATCACCGGCGTCCGCCTCAGAGCCCGAATTTCACCTATCGGCACTTTCGCACCAGGTGGAAATTCCGCCTTGCACAGCCGTGCAAGGCTCACCGTTGCCCTGAAGGAAGGGAGATAGAAAGCAACACACAAACACTCAGACCGGGGTTACTCACCGGCTTACACTCCGGTACTCCGATCTTCTCCAGTACAGGTCCCTGTAAGGAGGCAAAAAGAAAGAAAACAGCCGTGCAGGGCCTAACTCTGACCTAGTGTCACACCCTATATTAACTACAACGGCAGAGCCCTCAAACTAGCTCTGTGGGTGTGGTGCAACATAACTAGGCACAAACCTTATAACCGCAATTTGCCCTGCACGGTAACAACACACATCGGAATACACATAACACAGCACTGTCCCTTGAAATACCTACCAGCCGAATAGAGGAGGTGGGCCTCTGCCTTCCTAAATACCTCGGGGTGGCCTGGGCCTAGCGCCCAGGGCCACCTGTACTCACCTCAGGAAACACTGATTCGCCAGGCCTAGCGCCCCCTAACTGTACACAGGCCGGCGGCCTGACTTCGCCCACGGGCCTAGCACCCGCCTAACTTGCTGCCCGTTGGGTGACCTGGGCCTTGTGCCCAGGGTCACCTTATATGTACCTACTCGGCCACAATACACTAGGGCCTAATGCCCTCTAACGCCGCACAGGCCTATCGCCTGATATGCCCCCGGGCCTAGTGCCCGCCTAACTGGTGCCGCAGGGGTAGGGTGGCTTGGGCCTAATGCCCAAACCACCTAATCAAATATTGGGGCCCCCAAACTCCTAACTGCGCCACAGGCCTAGTGCCTGGATTGTGCCCTCGGGCCTAATGCCCGTCCCTGGTGGTCGAGGGAGGAAGAGGGGAGGGGGTGAAGTTTGCCTCACCGAGGCCTCACCTGATCCGCGGGGTCTCCGGCACTCTCTTCTGCCGCTGACCCGTCCTGGCCAGCGGCGTCGCCTCCGCTGCTCCGCGTCCAGCCGCCGCTGGACATCTCCTTCCCGGGGCCCGACGTCTTCCGGCCTCTTCAGCGGCCACCGGAGCTCTTCTCCCCGCGGCCGTCGTCGTCTTCTTCCTGCGGCGTCGTCTTCCGCGCTCTTCCACGCACGCGGTCTCTCCTTCCCCCGCCCGTCGTCTTCCTTCTTCTCCTCGCCGCTCTTCGGCGCGGCCTTTTCTTCAGGCTCCCTCCCGGCGTCTTACGTCAGACGCCGGGGGCGAGGCCTATGACGCGGCGAGCGCCGATTGGCTGCCGCTCCGGGAGCCGCGATTGGCTCCCGGAGGGCGCCAAGATTCAAACGCCCCTGCAGTCTCTGGTCCGGTGCAGGGAAAAAGGTAATCCCTGCACCGGACACCCGCCGCCACGCACCAAGCGCTGGGGACAGACAAGCTGCCCCAGCGCTGTCCCCAGCTAGGGACAGCAACATGGATGTGCCCACAGGGCACATCCTTACATTTCCCCCCCCTTTTTCCTTTGTAGTCCCTACAAAGTTCCTCACGACTTCCATTGTCCGCGGGTCAGGGAATTCCGAGGTCCCTCCGGCGAGGTTGTGTTCGAGGGCCCAGCCTGGACCGGCCGTGACCCCACACCCTTCCTCCTCCAGCGCCGGGTTCCTCTTACGTCCTGACCTCCATCGGCGGATCCTCTGGGGGAGTGGCATCTCCTCACGGTCGCTCGACGTTGGCCACCAAGGGGAATCTTCCTCCACGGGGACAACAGTCACCCACTCTTGACCTCCGATATCGTCTGTGGCTTTGTCCCTGTCTTCCGGGTGTGGTATCGACCACCACCCAACAGCGGAATCCTCCGGGGCATCCGTTTCCTCCCGGGCAACAGCCACCATATGTTGCATTTCCTCGTGGGGCATCTCCAAAGGTCCTGTGTCTTCCTCTGGAACAGGTCCTCCCACGGCATCGCGATCCTGTCCCCGTACATCCGTCCATTTCGGCACTCCCGGCAGGTACTCTTGCTCCAGGACTATCTCCTCCTCTTCACGGAGGGCATTCTACTGGGAGCATGACTCCACCCGATCCTGCCAGTCACTCTCGTCGGCGCTTCCGATGCCAGAGTCATCCTCCATCCGTTCTGGGAGAGATTCGTCGGCGGACAGCTCTCCGTAGTCCGAGTCCTCCTCCGATATCTGTACTGGGGTATTATTTTCCTCCTCAGCGTACTTAGTCCTTTCCGCTGGCACCTCTGTTTCCTCAGCGTACTCCTTCGCTTCCGCTGGCATCTCTTGGTACCCAGGACACTCCTGTTCCGCACGTCCTGGTCGTGGACGGTTCCATCGCGGGGAGATTCCGGACGTCTCAGTCACTGGGTCTTCACGCTTTTCTTCGCAGCGTGGTCTCTTCATTTCCCAGTCGTCCACCTCCGCCTCATGCGGGAAAGGATTCTGCCTTACTGGGGTCACTTTCTTGGGACAGAGCAGGTCCGCGGCATCTTCCCAGGGGCACTCACTGGCCGCATGTCCTGGTCGCCGACACTTCCAACAAGGGAGGGCCACTGCCACCTTCTCCAAGACGGGTTCCTGGTCCACCTCCTTCACTGGGGAATCTTCACCCGTTGGTTCCGGCTCAGAGGAAATGGACACCTGCGAATTAACTTCTAGCAAGGCCTTCCGCTCCATCTCCCTGGTTCCCTCCTCCCATCTCTGGGCGCGACCATCCGCAATCATCCGGACTTCATCCCACGGACAATTGGGAAGCGCATGTCCTCTCGCCTCGTAGAGCGCACACACAGGCTCTGCAGCCACCCGGTCCCAAAGCTGCTGACGAGACTCCATCATCTGCTTCACCGTGGTCTCGTAGTCCGTCCTGTCTTCCGTCCATGGACATTCCAGGAGCAGATGTCGGGGATCTCCACAGCTTTCACACCGGGAATCAACCTCGTCTTCGCTCAACTCTTCGTCCCAGGGACAACTGTTGTGCTCATGCCCGTAGTTTCCGCAGAGCAAACACCAGGACTTCTTCTTCGCTTGGCCCTTCTGACATCTTCGGTCCGCTTCCTGGACAACCTTCCTTGGGGACGTCTCTCGCCAAGTACACTCGCCGGCAAAGTGCCCTGTTTGCCGACATTTTTTGCGCCCCTTCTCCCGGCGCTCTTCTTTTCCACGCTGGACCCACCGCTGCACCATCTTCAGGATGTCTGCCCCAGACACCGTCACCCAGTCGCTCTGGTCCGCACACATCCGGGGGTGAGTCTTCTCCGGAGCCGTCCGCAGGGAGGTCTTCTTGGTGGCGTTCCACATCGTGTCCGTGATCCGGTCTCTTTTATCCTGCCGACTACGCCAAGTGTGAGAGGGCAACGTCGGGGCGTATAGGGCCTGCTGCCGTGCAGGTGTAGGCGTACCACTTACCGGACGTCGCACGCTCTCACTTGCAGGTGCCGAAACTCTCGACAGTCCTGGAAACGCTTCCGGACGACCCAGGCACCAACGACCTAAGAGGAAGGAGACCGTTGAATACCGTTCCCCAAACCGTGGACCGCAACACCCGACGGGGCTGAGGGAAATAGCTCCTTCGGGCTAGGTGGGGGTCATCACCGGCGTCCGCCTCAGAGCCCGAATTTCACCTATCGGCACTTTCGCACCAGGTGGAAATTCCGCCTTGCACAGCCGTGCAAGGCTCACCGTTGCCCTGAAGGAAGGGAAATAGAAAGCAACACACAAACACTCAGACCGGGGTTACTCACCGGCTTACACTCCGGTACTCCGATCTTCTCCAGTACAGGTCCCTGTAAGGAGGCAAAAAGAAAGAAAACAGCCGTGCAGGGCCTAACTCTGACCTAGTGTCACACCCTATATTAACTACAACGGCAGAGCCCTCAAACTAGCTCTGTGGGTGTGGTGCAACATAACTAGGCACAAACCTTATAACCGCAATTTGCCCTGCACGGTAACAACACACATCGGAATACACATAACACAGCACTGTCCCTTGAAATACCTACCAGCCGAATAGAGGAGGTGGGCCTCTGCCTTCCTAAATACCTCGGGGTGGCCTGGGCCTAGCGCCCAGGGCCACCTGTACTCACCTCAGGAAACACTGATTCGCCAGGCCTAGCGCCCCCTAACTGTACCCAGGCCGGAGGCCTGACTTCGCCCACGGGCCTAGCGCCCGCCTAACTTGCTGCCCGTTGGGTGACCTGGGCCTTGTGCCCAGGGTCACCTTATATGTACCTACTCGGCCACAATACACTAGGGCCTAATGCCCTCTAACGCCGCACAGGCCTATCGCCTGATATGCCCCCGGGCCTAGTGCCCGCCTAACTGGTGCCGCAGGGGTAGGGTGGCTTGGGCCTAATGCCCAATGTAAGGATGTGCCCTGTGGGCACATCCATGTTGCTGTCCCTAGCTGGGGACAGCGCTGGGGCAGTCCGAGTCCTCCTCCGATATCTGTACTGGGGTATTATTTTCCTCCTCAGCGTACTTAGTCCTTTCCGCTGGCACCTCTGTTTCCTCAGCGTACTCCTTCGCTTCCGCTGGCATCTCTTGGTACCCAGGACACTCCTGTTCCGCACGTCCTGGTCGTGGACGGTTCCATCGCGGGGAGATTCCGGACGTCTCAGTCACTGGGTCTTCACGCTTTTCTTCGCAGCGTGGTCTCTTCATTTCCCAGTCGTCCACCTCCGCCTCATGCGGGAAAGGATTCTGCCTTACTGGGGTCACTTTCTTGGGACAGAGCAGGTCCGCGGCATCTTCCCAGGGGCACTCACTGGCCGCATGTCCTGGTCGCCGACACTTCCAACAAGGGAGGGCCACTGCCACCTTCTCCAAGACGGGTTCCTGGTCCACCTCCTTCACTGGGGAATCTTCACCCGTTGGTTCCGGCTCAGAGGAAATGGACACCTGCGAATTAACTTCTAGCAAGGCCTTCCGCTCCATCTCCCTGGTTCCCTCCTCCCATCTCTGGGCGCGACCATCCGCAATCATCCGGACTTCATCCCACGGACAATTGGGAAGCGCATGTCCTCTCGCCTCGTAGAGCGCACACACAGGCTCTGCATCCACCCGGTCCCAAAGCTGCTGACGAGACTCCGTCATCTGCTTCACCGTGGTCTCGTAGTCCGTCCTGTCTTCCGTCCATGGACATTCCAGGAGCCGATGTCGGGGATCTCCACAGCTTTCACACCGGGCCCCCAAACTCCTAACTGCGCCACAGGCCTAGTGCCTGGATTGTGCCCTCGGGCCTAATGCCCGTCCCTGGTGGTCGAGGGAGGAAGAGGGGAGGGGGTGAAGTTTGCCTCACCGAGGCCTCACCTGATCCGCGGGGTCTCCGGCACTCTCTTCTGCCGCTGACCCGTCCTGGCCAGCGGCGTCGCCTCCGCTGCTCCGCGTCCAGCCGCCGCTGGACATCTCCTTCCCGGGGCCCGACGTCTTCCGGCCTCTTCAGCGGCCACCGGAGCTCTTCTCCCCGCGGCCGTCGTCGTCTTCTTCCTGCGGCGTCGTCTTCCGCGCTCTTCCGCGCACGCGGTCTCTCCTTCCCCCGCCCGTCGTCTTCCTTCTTCTCCTCGCCGCTCTTCGGCGCGGCCTTTTCTTCAGGCTCCCATCTGACGTCAGACGCCGGGGGCAGGGCCTATGACACGGCGAGCGCCGATTGGCTCGCCGCGTCACTCTCCGATTGGCTGCTGCTCCGGGAGCCGCGATTGGCTCCCGGAGGGCGCCAAGATTCAAACGCCCCTGCAGTCTCTGGTCCGGTGCAGGGAAAAAGGTAATCCCTGCACCGGGCACCCGCCGCCACGCACCAAGCGCTGGGGACAGACAAGCTGCCCCAGCGCTGTCCCCAGCTAGGGACAGCAACATGGATGTGCCCACAGGGCACATCCTTACACTAGGATGCACAGTAGTGTCTACAAAAGCTGCTTCTCAGGTTACAATAATAAAACAAAAACATACGTGTAGCTTAGGCAAACATTAGCTTTCTTAGAGATATTATTTAAGTATGGAATCATCATTTAAAGATAAGCAGCCAGGTCATCCATCTCTGAGGAGAGCTATGTAGCAGTGGGTTACATAACGGGGTGCTAATTCTGCAAATACACAAATCTGCCCCAAAAAGACACAGATATCTGTAAGAAATCAACCCTGAAGCAGTCTCTGGCACGCCGGTCTGACCTCAGCAAATGAAAATAATCAAAAGCAATTAGAAGCGTGCTGGACTTCTCCTTAGAGATCTGTGGGGGAGAAAAAACATGCCTAGCCCTCAGAACCCAGGCAAAGACCCTATATGTGAGCTGTGAGGTTGCCTGACCTTGTCCACATAAAGATGTGATTTATGAAGTGCAGGGCACAGCAGCAGGCTTCTGTCTTCTCCAAGAGAACCAAATTACTGAGGTGGAGATTAACATGCTTTCAGCTGGGCTCAATTCCAGACCAAGGGAAATTTTTTATTTACATTTTTGTTCTTGCGTTTAATTTCCTCCGCTTTTTGTTTTTTTTTTGTTAACAGATTTTTGACCAAAATAATAAAAGCAGTTTCTTCAAAGTGCAGGGGAGGAAAGTCTCATAATGAAAATGAGCAGTTTTTACAGGGCCATGTCAGTGTGACTGCCTAAGGACTGCGAGATGTGGCAGACACCTTTAGTGGAAAGGGCCACTACTGATACTGGGGGTTTATGATCAACGTGACACTTTGTATCCTACATTTCTGTAGCAGATTATTGCTTATTTCCTCTGCAGCTTCTCTTTAGCTTCTTGTTGTTGTGAATGTTTGTCCTCTGGTATATTACTTTACTATATTGTAAGCTACAGTCAGCTACATTAGCTTTTATATGGAAGATGTATACAAATTGTATTCTGCTACAAAACTCTTAGTGTGAATACATTATATATATATTTATATATTATGTTCCAGATTTTTTAAATGTGAAAAAGTCCCCTGCTCCTTTTCAATGCACCCTGCAGGATCATAAATCGCACCCTGCAAAATGGATCACAGAGGAGGGACTGTAAATGGCATCACTGCTGTGTCTGCCTGCATAACACAGCAGTAGCGTCTAGTTTACCTTCGTGGAGAGGACCTTTCCCATAACCCCCTGGGTCCATGTCACAATCCATTTGGAATAGTAAAGTGTGGTGAGCAGGGCTGTTTCTAGCCAATTTGGCTCCCAGTGCGAGATTTCAAAATGCGCCCCCCCCCCCCCCCCCCCCTTATATAAAAAAAAAAAAATGCGCTCCCTTCCCCCATAGCTATTAAAAGAAAAATCATGCGGGGGGCCAAGGCGCTCGCGCTCCCGGCAAGGGGCGTGACCTCATTAAAATGGGCATGGCCTCATCTGATATCATCACGGCCACCGCAGGGGAAAAAATACAATAAAATCAGAAGTCCCCATTTTACACAGTACGGCAGGCAAGTGTCCCCATTTTACACAGTGCGGCAGGCAAGAATCCCCATTTTACACAGTGCGGCAGGCAAGAATCCCCATTTTACACATTGTGGCAGGCAAGAATCCCCATTTTACACAGTGCGGCAGGCACGTGACCCCATTTTACACAGAGCGGCAGGCAAGTATCCCCATTTTACACAGTGCGGCAGGCACGTGCCCCCATTTTACACAGTGCGGCAGGCAAGAATCCCCATTTTACACATTGCGGCAGGCAAGAATCCCCATTTTACACATTGCGGCAGGCAAGTGTCCCCATTTTACACAGTGTGGCATGCAATAGCCCCATTTTACACAGTGCGGCAGGCAAGTGTCCCCATTTTACACAGTGCGGCAGGCAATAGTCCCCATTTTACACAGTGCGGCAGGCAATAGTCCCCATTTTACTCAGTACGGCAGGCAAGTGTCCCCCATTATGGCAGGCAAGTGTCCCCATTTTTCACAGTGCGGCAGGCAATAGTCCCCATTTTACACATTGCGGCAGGCAAGTGTCCCCATTTTACACATTGCGGCAGGCAAGTGTCCCCATTTTACTCAGTATGGCAGGCAAGTGTCCCCATTATGGCAGGCAAGTGTCCCCATTTTACACAGTGTGGCAGGCAAGTGTCCCCATTTTACTCAGTATGGCAGGCAAGTGTCCCCATTATGGCAGGCAAGTGTCCCCACTTTACTCAGTACGGCAGGCAAGTGTCAAGTGGGGGGGGGAGAGGAAGGGGGGGCGAGATTACTTACCCATGAACAGCAATCAGGATCTTCCCGCTCTTCGCGCCGGCCGTCTCCTCGGTTCCTTCCAGCTTGTCTGCTCCTCCTCCGTCTTCCGAGTACTCCTGCTCGGGGGGCGGGGTTTTGCGGAATGACGCGATTGCGTCATGACGCAGCCGCGTCATTCCGCGAAACTCCGCCCCTCGAGCAGGAGTGCTCGAGAAGACGGAGGAGGGGGATAAAGGGAGCTGCAAAGTGCCGCGGCGGGTGCCCCGTGCGATTGCACGGCTCGCCCGCCGCAAGAAACGGCACTGGTGGTGAGCGAAGCGGAGCAAGACACCGAGCCCGAAGCGTGGCGAGCGAATTGAGCCAGCGAGGGTCCAATGCTGCATAGAAAAAAAAATTCCCCCAAACGAACGGAGAACGAAAAAGACATTTAGGTGATGTAAGGGCGGAAGTTCTTTCCTGCCCTCTCGTTTTGTCATGTCCAGGTCCTTAGCACTAAGGTAAAATAGACACAACCATAACACAGCACTCTGATGAAGTGGGAAAGAACAGGGTAAGCAGTGAGCATGTACTGCTTACAGTATTTCCCTAGTAGAAGAACAGACTTTTATTTTGTACCTATATATTTTAACCCTCTGATACATTATTCTGTTTTATAACACATAAGAATTATAACCATTTCAAGACTGGACATATACAATATTTTTCTCAGTACAGATGTTGGATTACATGAGTGTCCTATATGTATGTAGGGGTATATGATACACTAAAGGGATAATATATGTATAAAAACTAAAAACGTATGTGTTATGCTTTGTGTGCGAAACATCACATCAAAAATGTGCCCTTCAAAATTAAAATGTGCCCTTCTCAATGATCAGCACCCTTCCCTAAATTTTTTTTAAAGTGAACACAATATATAACAGTTTCTTATATAACGCAGCAAATTCCGTTGTGCTTATATTTAATTCTGCAAATACACATTGGAGGAAATACATGTAGAAAGAAACTTGTTATTACTCATCAATATAATAAACATACACCTAGCAAGCAGTGGTATTACATGCTTAGTCTGATATTCTGAACCAATTTCAAGGGAAGGGGATCTTTGTACCCCGAAACGTCACATTAAAGCAGCCCTGCGGGGCTTGTTCACTGTTTAACCAGCGTGTGAAAGTCTCTGAGTGCCGCCCAATATATGGATTATATACAGCAGGAATTGGATTGATGGGAAGGCACCCGAGCAAGGTGACACGTAAGACCTGAGTGCCGGGTTCCTATTTTGGACACTATATATATATATATATATATAAATATATATATATATATATATATTTCGTTTTTATTTATTAACAGTTTCTTATCTAGCGCAGCAAATTCCATTGCACATTACAATAGGAAATAACAATGATATAACAAAACAATGATATAACAAAACTGGGTAATAACAAACAGTCATCGAGGTAGGAAGGCCCTGCTCGCAAGCTTACAATCTCTAGGGAAATAGGCATGGATACACAAGGATAGGTGCTATCTATTGCATAGTTGTCCACCAGATTGCAAAGGTTCTTGGTGGGCTGTATGATATGGTGAACCGGGGTCGAGAGGAAGGATGAGAAGACATGTGAGGATGTGTGTGGACTGTGCAGAGTGGATGCAATTTGATAGGAAGGATTATGAAAGTTATGTGGGCGGTTCTGGAATTTGATACGTTTGCCTGAAGAGGTGAGTTTTCAGGGAACGCTTGAAGGTTTGGAGACTACAGGAGAGTCTTATTGTACGTGGTAGGGCATTCCACAGAGTGGATGCAGCCCGATGAAAGTCCTGCAATTGTGAGTGGGAGCGAGTAATGAGTGTGGATGAGAGAGGCAGATCTTGTGATATATATATATATATATATATATATATATATATATATAGATAGATACTTTAGATAGATAGATAGATAGATAGATAGATAGATAGATAGATAGATGTGTGTGTGTGTGTGTGTGTGTGTATACACGTATGGCGTATATGTATATATATATATTATATATATATATATAAACATGCAAGTTATGCATAGTACTCACTTGACATTAGGCCCTCTCTATTATGCCACTATAAAAGCAATATAGCATTATACTTGGACATAGACACCAGGTTATTGACCCATTAACTTAAAATCATGGGTACATCATCAGAGCTATTCTTCATGCAAAATGTAGTATTCTAAACTGATACTTGTAAATATTTTAACTCCAGTCAAACCCACCCTTTCCCCAAACTAGTAAATCCTGGGGGTCATTTTGCTGGAATTCCTATAAACATTGAGTATTGCCCTACAGAGGAACCCTGAGCAATATTTTCTCCTGAAATGTTAAGATATTGCCTGGAATTCTGCTGGACAGCCAATAAAAGCAACACAAACTGCCATAAGTGAGTCACCTTCCTGTGATCATAGTGCAGGACAATGCACCATGGATTGGTGTTATGCCCTGGACCACATGCTCATATTGCAGCCAATAGATGTTTGCAAATATAGGAAAGTTGGTATCAGTGATTTATTGACGATATCTGGGAATATACAGACTGCAGAATGGGCATATTGATAAGTGTTATTGCAAGCATGCTGTTCACTGAAAAACTGCAAGAGACGTGTATTATATTGTAGGAATTCATCTTTTATATTTTCATGTAGTTTCCATGCACTCTAAGGACACATTCACATTTCTGTGGATTTTATTTGCTTTTCATGCAGTTTGCAAATATGAAACTTGCGTGAAAAATAAAACCCTAATTCTTGGAAAACAGTCACATTTTCACTTTTACTGTATGCTGCAATGTTCATTCAATAACTTTTGTTTTTCATTAATAAATCTACTGGAATT